>NW_027331416.1:0-46755 GCF_022965805.1 Primulina eburnea | reverse complement strand
AAAAAACCGATGAAATGCTTAAACATTCGGATTTGTGATTTAAGAGTCGTTATGTTGCATGGCATGTCTAGACTAGTGTTTCTGCTTTCTTATATTTTGTTTTCTCGCTGCTTACGCAAGGTTAAATTCTTGAGTTCGTTTGGAAAGCATTTACTGGAATGAGGCTCCATACCAAACCATGACACAAAATTATTAGTGTTTTCTCCTACGACGCCTTACTTGTCCTCCGCAAACTAGGCAATCCGCAACTCTAATCACTCCACCCTCAAACGGATGGACAAACGAAGTTTCAATAGAACTTTGGAACACTTTGCGTGTCATTCTTAAAAAGAACTTGGATTGACATTTCTATGGACTTATTTTGGGGTTGCCTAGGACTAAGAAGGGGGAGGGATTCTATTTTTGTTGTTGTGGATAGATTCTCTTAAGAGTTGTGCACATTTTATAGATGTGTAATAAAACAAAAACAAACCGATGATGCTGCAAACATCATTGCGGATTTTTTTTTTTTTCTCTTTTTCAGAAAGTCGTTAGAAGTGGAGAAGTTGCATGGCAATGGCCTAAGGAACTATTGTTTCCTTTTCTTCTTTCTTCCTTATTGTTTTCGCTAATGAAATTGGTTCTTTTCGCTTTCTCCTTTCTTCTTCTTGTTCTCTTTTCTTCTGGATCTTTTTCTTTTCTCTAGACTAGTGTTTTCCCTCTTTCCCTTCTGCTGCCTTTCTTTCTTCTTCTGGTCCGCGAGTTAAATAAAATTCGTTTAGTTAACACGTTTGGATGGGATGAATTTATGGCTATAAACTGGCACAACAAAATTGATTGTTGTTTTCTTTCCCCCTTCTTCTGTTTCCCTAACTTTCTCTATTTTTCTCCTTTCGTAAACTACTTGTCATACATCCCGTTTTTCTCTTTTCTTCCCCTACTTCTTGTCATCCTCAAACGAAACGGATGGACAAACTGAAGTTGTCAAAGAACTTTGGAACACATTTTGCGTGCTATTCTTAAAAACTGAACTTGATTGACATTTCATGGACTTATTTGGGGTTGCCTAGGACTAAGAAGGGAGGAATTCTATTTTTTTTGTTGTGGATAGATTCTCTTAGTTGGCACATTTTATAGCTTGTCATAAAAACTTGCATAAAGATGATGCTTTCACAAAACAACTTACATATAAAATGTGCCATCTTAGAGAATCTATCCACAACAACAAAAATAGAATCCCTACCCTTCTTAGTCCTAGGCAACCCCAAAATAAACTCAATTGAAATGTCAATCCAAGTTCTTTTTATGAATAGCACGCAAAAGTGTTCACAAAGTTCTATTGACAACTTCAGTCTTTCCATCTGTTTGAGGATGAAAAGTAGTAGAAAACAACAATTTTGTGCCAAGTTTGGCACATAAAGTATTCCAAAAATAACTCAAGAATTTAACATCGCGACCAGAAACAATAGTCCTAGGCATGCCATGCAACCTAACGACTTCTCAAAAGAACAAATCCGCAATGTTTGAAGCATCATCGGTTTTATGACAAGCTATAAAATGTGCCAACTAAGAGAATCTATCAACAACAACAAAAATAAAATTCCTCCCCTTCTTAGTCCTAGGCAACCCCAAAATAAAGTCCATAGAAATGTCAATCCAAGTTCTTTTTAAGAATAGCACGCAAAAGTGTTCCAAAGTTCTATTGACAACTTCAGTTTGTCCATCCGTTTGAGGATAACAAGTAGTAGAAACCAACAATTTTGTGCCAAGTTTAGCCCATAAAGTCTTCCAAAAGTAACACAAGAATTTAACATCGCGACCAGAAACAATAGTCCTAGGCATGCCATGCAACCTAACGACTTCTCTAAAGAACAAATCCGCAATGTTTGAAGCATCATCGATTTTATGACAAGCTATAAAATGTGCCAACTAAGAGAATCTATCCACAACAACAAAAATAGAATTCCTCCCCTTCTTAGTCCTAGGCAACCCCAAAATAAAGTCCATAGAAATGTCAATCCAAGTTCTTTTTAAGAATAGCACGCAAAAGTGTTCCCAAAGTTCTATTGACAACTTCAGTTTGTCCATCCGTTTGAGGATGACAAGTAGTAGAAACCTACAATTTTGTGCCAAGTTTAGCCCATAAAGTCTTCCAAAAGTAACAAAAGAATTTAACATCGCGACCAGAAACAATATTCCTAGACATGCCATGCAACCTAACGACTTCTCTAAAGAACAAATCCGCAATGTTTGAAGCATCATCGGTTTTATGACAAGCTATAAAATGTGCCAACTAAGAGAATCTATCCACAACAACAAAAATAGAATTCCTCCCCTTCTTAGTCCTAGGCAACCCCAAAATAAAGTCCATAGAAATGTCAATCCAAGTTCTTTTTAAGAATAGCACGCAAATGTGTTCCAAAGTTCTATTGACAACTTCAGTTTGTCCATCCGTTTGAGGATGACAAGTAGTAGAAAACAATAATTTTGTGTCAGGTTTAGCCCATAAATTCTTCCAAAAGTAACTCAAGAATTTAACATCGTGACCAGAAACAATGGTCCTAGACATGCCATGCAACCTAACGACTTCTCTAAAGAACAAATCCGCAATGTTTGAAGCATCATCGGTTTTATGACAAGCTAGAAAATGTGCCATCTTAGATAATCTATCCACAACAACAAAAATAGAATCCCTCCCCTTCTTAGTCATAGGCAACCCCAAAATAAAGTCCATAGAAATGTCAATCCAAGTTCTTTTTAAGAATAGCACGCAAAAGTGTTCCCAAAGTTCTATTGACAACTTCAGTTTGTCCATCCGTTTGAGGATGACAAGTAGTAGAAAACAACAATTTTGTGCCAAGTTTAGCCCATAAAGTCTTCCAAAAGTAACTCAAGAATTTAACATCGCGACCAGAAACAATAGTCCTAGGCATGCCATGCAACCTAACGACTTCTCTAAAGAACAAATCCGCAATGTTTGAAGCATCATCGGTTTTATGACAAGCTATAAAATGTGCCATCTTAGAGAATCTATCCACAACAACAAAAATAGAATCACTACCCTTCTTAGTCCTAGGCAACCCCAAAATAAAGTCCATAGAAATGTCAATCCAAGTTCTTTTTAAGAATAGCACGCAAAAGTGTTCCCAAAGTTCTATTGACAACTTCAGTTTGTCCATCCGTTTGAGGATGACAAGTAGTAGAAACCTACAATTTTGTGCCAAGTTTAGCCCATAAAGTCTTCCAAAAGTAACACAAGAATTTAACATCGCGACCAGAAACAATATTCCTAGGCATGCCATGCAACCTAACGACTTCTCTAAAGAACAAATCCGCAATGTTTGAAGCATCATCGGTTTTATGACAAGCTATAAAATGTGCCAACTAAGAGAATCTATCCACAACAACAAAAATAGAATTCCTCCCCTTCTTAGTCCTAGGCAACCCCAAAATAAAGTCCATAGAAATGTCAATCCAAGTTCTTTTTAAGAATAGCACGCAAATGTGTTCCAAAGTTCTATTGACAACTTCAGTTTGTCCATCCGTTTGAGGATGACAAGTAGTAGAAAACAATAATTTTGTGTCAGGTTTAGCCCATAAATTCTTCCAAAAGTAACTCAAGAATTTAACATCGTGACCAGAAACAATGGTCCTAGACATGCCATGCAACCTAACGACTTCTCTAAAGAACAAATCCGCAATGTTTGAAGCATCATCGGTTTTATGACAAGCTAGAAAATGTGCCATCTTAGATAATCTATCCACAACAACAAAAATAGAATCCCTCCCCTTCTTAGTCATAGGCAACCCCAAAATAAAGTCCATAGAAATGTCAATCCAAGTTCTTTTTAAGAATAGCACGCAAAAGTGTTCCCAAAGTTTTATTGACAACTTCAGTTTGTCCATCCGTTTGAGGATGACAAGTAGAAGAAAACAACAATTTTGTGCCAAGTTTAGCCCATAAAGTCTTCCAAAAGTAACTAAAGAATTTAACATCGCGACCAGAAACAATAGTCCTAGGCATGCCATGCAACCTAACGACTTTTCTAAAGAACAAATCCGCAATGTTTGAAGCATCATCGGTTTTATGACAAGCTATAAAATGTGCCATCTTAGAGAATCTATCCACAACAACAAAAAAAGAATCCCTACCCTTCTTAGTCCTAGGCAACCCCAAAATAAAGTCCATAGAAATGTCAATCCAAGTTCTTTTTAAGAATAGCACGCAAAAGTGTTCCCAAAGTTCTATTGACAACTTCAGTTTGTCCATCCGTTTGAGGATGACAAGTAGTAGAAAACAACAATTTTGTGCCAGGTTTAGCCCATAAAGTCTTCCAAAAGTAACTCAAGAATTAACATCGCGACCAAAAACAATAGTCCTAGGCATGCCATGCAACCTAACGACTTCTCTAAAGAACAAATCCGCAATGTTTGAAGCATCATCGGTTTTATGACAAGCTATAAAATGTGCCATCTTAGAGAATCTATCCACAACAACAAAAATAGAATCCCTACCCTTCTTAGTCCTAGGCTAACCCCAAAATAAACTCTATTGAAATGTCAATCCAAGTTCTTTTTATGAATAGCACGCAAAAGTGTTCCCAAAGTTCTATTGACAACTTCAGTCTGTCCATCTGTTTGAGGATGAAAAGTAGTAGAAAACAACAATTTTGTGCCAAGTTTGGCCCATAAAGTATTCCAAAAGTAAATCAAGAATTTAACATCGCGACCAGAAACAATAGTCCTAGGCATGCCATGCAACCTAACGACTTCTCTAAAGAACAAATACGTAATGTTTGAAGCATCATTGGTTTTATGACAAGCTAGAAAATGTTCCATCTTAGATAATCTATCCACAACAACAAAAATAGAATCCCTACCCTTCTTAGTCCTAGGCAACCCCAAAATAATGTCCATAAAATCCAAGTGCGTTTTAAGAATAGCACGCAAAAGTGTTCCCAAAGTTCTATTGACAACTTCAGTTTGTCCATCCGTTTGAGGATAACAAGTAGTAGAAACCAACAATTTTGTGCCAAGTTTAGCCCACATAGTCTTCCAAAAGTAACACAAGAATTTAACATCGCGACCAGAAACAATAGTCCTAGGCATGCCAATGCAACCTAACGACTTCTCTAAAGAACAAATCCGCAATGTTTGAAGCATCATCGGTTTTATGACAAGCTATAAAATGTGCCAACTAAGAGAATCTATCCACAACAACAAAAATAGAATTCCTCCCCTTCTTAGTCCTAGGCAACCCCAAAATAAAGTCCATAGAAATGTCAATCCAAGTTCTTTTTAAGAATAGCACGCAAAAGTGTTCCCAAAGTTCTATTGACAACTTCAGTTTGTCCATCCGTTTGAGGATGACAAGTAGTAGAAACATACAATTTTGTGCCAAGTTTAGCCCATAAAGTCTTCCAAAAGTAACACAAGAATTTAACATCGCGACCAGAAACAATATTCCTAGGCATTCCATGCAACCTAACGACTTCTCTAAAGAACAAATCCGCAATGTTTGAAGCATCATCGGTTTTATGACAAGCTATAAAATGTGCCAACTAAGAGAATCTATCCACAACAACAAAAATAGAATTCCTCCCCTTCTTAGTCCTAGGCAACCCCAAAATAAAGTCCATAGAAATGTCAATCCAAGTTCTTTTTAAGAATAGCACACAAATGTGTTCCAAAGTTCAATTGACAACTTCAGTTTGTCCATCCGTTTGAGGATGACAAGTAGTAGAAAACAATAATTTTGTGTCAGGTTTAGCCCATAAATTCTTCCAAAAGTAACTCAAGAATTTAACATCGTGACCATAAACAATGGTCCTAGACATGCCATGCAACCTAACGACTTCTCTAAAGAACAAATCCGCAATGTTTGAAGCATCATTGGTTTTATGACAAGCTAGAAAATGTGCCATCTTAGATAATCTATCCACAACAACAAAAATAGAATCCCTCCCCTTCTTAGTCATAGGCAACCCCAAAATAAAGTCCATAGAAATGTCAATCCAAGTTCTTTTTAAGAATAGCACGCAAAAGTGTTCCCAAAGTTTTATTGACAACTTCAGTTTGTCCATCCGTTTGAGGATGACAAGTAGAAGAAAACAACAATTTTGTGCCAAGTTTAGCCCATAAAGTCTTCCAAAAGTAACTAAAGAATTTAACATCGCGACCAGAAACAATAGTCCTAGGCATGCCATGCAACCTAACGACTTCTCTAAAGAACAAATCCGCAATGTTTGAAGCATCATTGGTTTTATGACAAGCTATAAAATGTGCCATCTTAGAGAATCTATCCACAACAACAAAAAAAGAATCCCTACCCTTCTTAGTCCTAGG
Source organism: Primulina eburnea (assembly GCF_022965805.1). Classification (NCBI taxonomy): domain Eukaryota; kingdom Viridiplantae; phylum Streptophyta; class Magnoliopsida; order Lamiales; family Gesneriaceae; genus Primulina; species Primulina eburnea. Next base: position 40,431 of record NW_027331416.1, on the reverse strand, counting down.
CAACCCCAAAATAAAGTCCATAGAAATGTCAATCCAAGTTCTTTTTAAGAATAGCACGCAAAAGTGTTCCCAAAGTTCTATTGACAACTTCAGTTTGTCCATCCGTTTGAGGATGACAAGTAGTAGAAAACAACAATTTTGTGCCAGGTTTAGCCCATAAAGTCTTCCAAAAGTAACTCAAGAATTTAACATCGCGACCAAAAACAATAGTCCTAGGCATGCCATGCAACCTAACGACTTCTCTAAAGAACAAATCCGCAATGTTTGAAGCATCATCGGTTTTATGACAAGCTATAAAATGTGCCAACTAAGAGAATCTATCCACAACAACAAAAATAGAATTCCTCCCCTTCTTAGTCCTAGGCAACCCCAAAATAAAGTCCATAGAAATGTCAATCCAAGTTCTTTTTAAGAATAGCACGCAAATGTGTTCCAAAGTTCTATTGACAACTTCAGTTTGTCCATCCGTTTGAGGATGACAAGTAGTAGAAAACAACAATTTTGTGCCAGGTTTAGCCCATAAAGTCTTCCAAAAGTAACTCAAGAATTTAACATCGCGACCAAAAACAATAGTCCTAGGCATGCCATGCAACCTAACGACTTCTCTAAAGAACAAATCCGCAATGTTTGAAGCATCATCGGTTTTATGACAAGCTATAAAATGTGCCAACTAAGAGAATCTATCCACAACAACAAAAATAGAATTCCTCCCCTTCTTAGTCCTAGGCAACCCCAAAATAAAGTCCATAGAAATGTCAATCCAAGTTCTTTTTAAGAATAGCACGCAAATGTGTTCCAAAGTTCTATTGACAACTTCAGTTTGTCCATCCGTTTGACGATGACAAGTAGTAGAAAACAATAATTTTGTGTCAGGTTTAGCCCATAAATTCTTCCAAAAGTAACTCAAGAATTTAACATCGTGACCAGAAACAATGGTCCTAGACATGCCATGCAACCTAACGACTTCTCTAAAGAACAAATCCGCAATTTTTGAAGCATCATCGGTTTTATGACAAGCTAGAAAATGTGCCATCTTAGATAATCTATCCACAACAACAAAAACAGAATCCCTCCCCTTCTTAGTCATAGGCAACCCCAAAATAAAGTCCATAGAAATGTCAATCCAAGTTCTTTTTAAGAATAGCACGCAAAAGTGTTCCCAAAGTTTTATTGACATCTTTAGTTTGTCCATCCGTTTTAGGATGACAAGTAGAAGAAAACAACAATTTTGTGCCAAGTGTAGCCCATAAAGTCTTCCAAAAGTAACTAAAGAATTTAACATCGCGACCAGAAACAATAGTCCTAGGCATGCTATGCAACCTAACGACTTCTCTAAAGAAAAAATCCGCAATGTTTGAAGCATCATTGGTTTTATGACAAGCTATAAAATGTGCCATCTTAGATAATCTATCCACAACAACAAAAAAAGAATCCCTACCCTTCTTAGTCCTAGGCAACCCAAAAATAAAGTCCACAGAAATGTCAATCCAAGTTCTTTTTAAGAATAGCACGCAAAAGTGTTCCCAAAGTTCTATTGACAACTTCAGTTTGTCCATCCGTTTGAGGATGACAAGTAGTAGAAAACAACAATTTTGTGCCAGGTTTAGCCCATAAAGTCTTCCAAAAGTAACTCAAGAATTTAACATCGCGACCAGAAACAATAGTCCTAGGCAGTGCCATGCAACCTAACGACTTCTCTAAAGAACAAATACGCAATGTTTGAAGCATCATTGGTTTTATGACAAGCTAGAAAATGTGCCATCTTAGATAATCTATCCACAACAACAAAAATAGAATACCTACCCTTCTTAGTCCTAGGCAAACCCAACATAAAGTCCATAGAAATGTCAATCCAAGTGTGTTTTAAGAATAGCACGCAAAAGTGTTCCCAAAGTTCTATTGACAACTTCGGTTTGTCCATCCGTTTGAGGATGACAAGTAGTAGAAAACAACAATTTTGTGCCAAGTTTAGCCCATAAAGTCTTCCAAAAGTAACTCAAGAATTTAACATCGCGACCAGAAACAATAGTCCTAGGCATGCCATGCAACCTAACGACTTCTCTAAAGAACAAATCCGCAATGTTTGAAGCATCATCGGTTTTATGACAAGCTATAAAATGTGCCATCTTAGAGAATCTATCCACAACAACAAAAATAGAATTCCTCCCCTTCTTAGTCCTAGGCAACCCCAAAATAAAGTCCATAGAAATGTCAATCCAAGTTCTTTTTAAGAATAGCACGCAAAAGTGTTCCCAAAGTTCTATTGACAACTTCAGTTTGTCCATCCGTTTGAGGATGACAAGTAGTAGAAACCTACAATTTTGTGTCAAGTTTAGCCCAAAAGTCTTCCAAAAGTAACACAAGAATTTAACATCGCGACCCGAAACAATATTCCTAGGCATGCCATGCAACCTAACGACTTCTCTAAAGAACAAATCCGCAATGTTTGAAGCATCATCGGTTTTATGACAAGCTATAAAATGTGCCAACTAAGAGAATCTATCCACAACAACAAAAATAGAATTCCTCCCCTTCTTAGTCCTAGGCAACTCCAAAATAAAGTCCATAGAAATGTCAATCCAAGTTCTTTTTAAGAATAGCACGCAAATGTGTTCCAAAGTTCTATTGACAACTTCAGTTTGTCCATCCGTTTGAGGATGACAAGTAGTAGAAAACAATAATTTTGTGTCAGGTTTAGCCCATAAATTCTTCCAAAAGTAACTCAAGAATTTAACATCGTGACCAGAAACAATGGTCCTAGACATGCCATGCAACCTAACGACTTCTCTAAAGAACAAATCCGCAATGTTTGAAGCATCATCGGTTTTATGACAAGCTAGAAAATGTGCCATCTTAGATAATCTATCCACAACAACAAAAATAGAATCCCTCCCCTTCTTAGTCATAGGCAACCCCAAAATAAAGTCCATAGAAATGTCAATCCAAGTTCTTTATAAGAATAGCACGCAAAAGTGTTCCCAAAGTTTTATTGACATCTTTAAGTTTGTCCATCCGTTTGAGGATGACAAGTAGAAGAAAACAACAATTTTGTGCCAAGTGTAGCCCATAAAGTCTTCCAAAAGTAACTAAAGAATTTAACATCGCGACCAGAAACAATAGTCCTAGGCATGCTATGCAACCTAACGACTTCTCTAAAGAACAAATCCGCAATGTTTGAAGCATCATTTGTTTTATGACAAGCTATAAAATGTGCCATCTTAGATAATCTATCCACAACAACAAAAAAAGAATCCCTACCCTTCTTAGTCCTAGGCAACCCAAAAATAAAGTCCATAGAAATGTCAATCCAAGTTCTTTTTAAGAATAGCACGCAAAAGTGTTCCCAAAGTTCTATTGACAACTTCAGTTTGTCCATCCGTTTGAGGATGACAAGTAGTAGAAAACAACAATTTTGTGCCAGGTTTAGCCCATAAAGTCTTCCAAAAGTAACTCAAGAATTTAACATCGCGACCAAAAACAATAGTCCTAGGCATGCCATGCAACCTAACGACTTCTCTAAAGAACAAATCCGCAATGTTTGAAGCATCATCGGTTTTATGACAAGCTATAAAATGTGCCATCTTAGAGAATCTATCCACAACAACAAAAATAGAATCCCTACCCTTCTTAGTCCTAGGCAACCCCAAAATAAACTCTATTGAAATGTCAATCCAAGTTCTTTTTATGAATAGCACGCAAAAGTGTTCACAAAGTTCTATTGACAACTTCAGTCTTTCCATCTGTTTGAGGATGAAAAGTAGTAGAAAACAACAATTTTGTGCCAAGTTTGGCCCATAAAGTATTCCAAAAGTAACTCAAGAATTTAACATCGCGACCAGAAACAATAGTCCTAGGCGGCCATGCAACCTAACGACTTCTCTAAAGAACAAATACGCAATGTTTGAAGCATCATTGGTTTTATGACAAGCTAGAAAATGTGCCATCTTAGATAATCTATCCACAACAACAAAAATAGAATACCTACCCTTCTTAGTCCTAGGCAAACCCAACATAAAGTCCATAGAAATGTCAATCCAAGTGTGTTTTAAGAATAGCACGCAAAAGTGTTCCCAAAGTTCTATTGACAACTTCGGTTTGTCCATCCGTTTGAGGATAACAAGTAGTAGAAACCAACAATTTTGTGCCAAGTTTAGCCCATAAAGTCTTCCAAAAGTAACACTAGAATTTAACATCGCGACCAGAAACAATAGTCCTAGGCATGCCATGCAACCTAACGACTTCTCTAAAGAACAAATCCGCAATGTTTGAAGCATCATCGGTTTTATGACAAGCTATAAAATGTGCCAACTAAGAGAATCTATCCACAACAACAAAAATAGAATTCCTCCCCTTCTTAGTCCTAGGCAACCCCAAAATAAAGTCCATAGAAATGTCAATCCAAGTTCTTTTTAAGAATAGCACGCAAAAGTGTTCCCAAAGTTCTATTGACAACTTCAGTTTGTCCATCCGTTTGAGGATGACAAGTAGTAGAAACCTACAATTTTGTGTCAAGTTTAGCCCAAAAGTCTTCCAAAAGTAACACAAGAATTTAACATCGCGACCCGAAACAATATTCCTAGGCATGCCATGCAACCTAACGACTTCTCTAAAGAACAAATCCGCAATGTTTGAAGCATCATCGGTTTTATGACAAGCTATAAAATGTGCCAACTAAGAGAATCTATCCACAACAACAAAAATAGAATTCCTCCCCTTCTTAGTCCTAGGAAACTCCAAAATAAAGTCCATAGAAATGTCAATCCAAGTTCTTTTTAAGAATAGCACGTAAATGTGTTCCAAAGTTCTATTGACAACTTCAGTTTGTCCATCCGTTTGAGGATGACAAGTAGTAGAAAACAATAATTTTGTGTCAGGTTTAGCCCATAAATTCTTCCAAAAGTAACTCAAGAATTTAACATCGTGATGTTAGAGTAGGTGCACGTCGAGCCAAGTGTTGGCCGAGTGTTCACAATGAAACTCTATGTATAAGCAGTCTTTATTTTAATAATATTTGAAATTATTATTTTGGCAAATCTTTATCTGTATACCCATGCTAGCTGCATAGATAAAGCCCTTGAATATACGAATAGTAGAAAGAATATGAGATGCTCATATGATGAGTATCATGAAACTCATATTTGTAATACTGTATATTCTAAACGGTTCCTAGTCGATTCAGCCGCCACTAAGAAGGATATAGGCCGCTCGAGTTAGAGACTAGTATCTGCGATGTGAGTACCATGTTTCATTGGTAGGGGACATTGTGATGTCCGAACATGCAGATAGGTGCTCCTTGTAGAGTGCACTGAACAACCCTCCATAAAAGGACTTTCCAAGTGGTTCTCACTTATCGAGTGGAAAAGTCCTGGTTTATGGTTGTACAGAATTAGTCCTTATGACCCGGGACAACATTGAGACTCTATGTGCTAGAATTACACTTTGACTTGTTTACCGACTCTCATGGGGTCATCAGGTGGCAAGGTTGGGTGTTCTGTCGAAACACATAGGAGTCGATGCATTGTAGTCGGGGATTCACCGCTTACCTTCGGGTATGGATATCCTATGTGTTATCATGTGTATGTAGATCGAAATCTCTGGCCAGAGTATGGTTGTAATTATGAAAGGGGTTTCATAGATTACACCATCGATGCAACTACGACATGACACATAGTATCGATTCTTGGACAACTCTCGATAAACCAATGGTTGTCGAATCGATCGGGATATATGAGTTGAAGGGACCGTACTGTACGCTAACCATAATTGAATGGTTCTTGCAGGCACTATCATGTGATACCTAGGGAATCACGTAAGCGATGCTGCTAGGCGTTTAACGTGATTGGTTGGGTACTATCAGACTTGAGTTCTGACGTTCTTACTATCAAGGAGTTGATAAGTAAGAATGGAGCGATTGGGGTATGCTCGAATAAGGACATGTTTAGTCCGAATCACATTGAGATGTGAACCCACGGCTAGTTGTATCAATGAACCATTGAGGGCCACACAAGTACTAGCTTTGTAAATCCCGATGAGAAGTAAAATAGTTCAATGTGTTGAACGGCTTATAAAGGAGTTTATAAGCGTAAAGGAAAATTAGAAGTATGACTTCTATAAAGGAGAAAATAGTTCAAAGTGTTGAACGGCTTATAAATGTGTTTATAAGTGTAAAGAAAAATAGAAGTATGACTTCTATGAGAGAAATATAAATTTTGATTTATGGAAGTGTTCCTAAATTAAAATTTGGGCCAAGTGAATAATGTAATTGAAAATTGTGATTTTCATAGACATTATTATGGACTAAATAAATTAATTCAAGTGTTGAATTAATTAAACACTAGTGGACCTAGTAGAGTCCAAATAATTAAATTAATTCAAGTGTTGAATTAATTAAATTATATTGAGTCTTGTAGAGCTCAATTAAAATAATTATTTAACTAGTGGGACTTGAGTAAATTCAAGTAATGTTTAATTAGTCTCAAATGTGTTTGAGATTATTAAATTTAGTCCAAAGTTTTTAATTTGATTAAAAACTATATAATATACATGCTTGGGAGGTGAAGAGGTGGAGATTACTTTTGAATAAAAAATTGCATGGCATGCAACTTTTTCACTTTTGCTTTTTGCAACACCTAGACAAGAAAATTAACTCATTCTCCCTCTCCCAACATGTGAGATGGCCGAAACATGCTCTAAAATTCTCTCCCATTTTTCTCTCTTCTTTGTGTTCTTGAATTGTTTAAGAACACACACTTCTCTTTGATAAATCCTCACATTTTTCTAGTGCAAATTGTGAGGGGATTTACCTAGTTGGTGGTGGGCTTAATTTTGGAGTAAGGAGGAGGCTTGAAGATCTTCATCCATTCAAGAGCTTTGTTGCTAGTCAACAAAGTTGGAGCCACAATCAACTTTTTAAAGTTGATAGGTACATTTCTTTAACATCCTTTGTATGGTTTGATTTTTGTAAATATTACACAAGATTTTTCATGGGGTGGCCGAAATTTTACATAATAAAATTTGATTTTTATGCTTCCGTTGCGTTTCCGGCCACCGTAACCGGTCCGCTTTCAAGTGGTATCAGAGCTTAGGTTACGGATTTTGTGTAATATTTACGTAATATTATGTTGAGATTGATTTCTAACCGCTTGAGAAATTTTTTTGTGCATGTATTGATAGGGCCGAAATTTTTTGAAGAAAACAAAAAAAAAAAATAATTTTTGGGGGCTGCCCGAGGGGCTGCCCGAGAATTTCGGGCAGCCGAGGGGCAGCCCAAGGGGCTGCCCGAAATGCAGTTTTTTAAATAAAAAAAAAAATTTTTTTTGTTGTGGCCGGAATCCGGCGACGGAGCTCCGGCGACGGCGATGACGGCTAGGGTTTCCAAAAGTGTTTTGGTTAATCCAAGTGTCATGGGCCTTGAGATGTTGGGCCATTGGATGGCCAACATAATTTGTGAAATTTAAATGGGCCAAAGTAATTTTGGTGGAAAATGGTTTTTGGGCCCTTAAGTTTAAATTTACAATGTTGCACATATTTTCTCATAAAATAAATAATTGAAGTGAGACTTTAATTATTTATAGTAAATTGTGATTTACAAGAAATTCGATTATAAATAAATTAATTTGAAAGTAGACAAAGGTGTTTGTATACTTTGTTAATTTAATTTATAATTGTGGCGGTTAGTGATTGGATCAAGATATATAATATTGGATCAATTAATTATAGTGATAATTAATTGATGGTGTATGATATGTGATATTATGCATGAAGGATGATCAAAAGCCCAAGCCCAATTTGCTAGGTGTATGCTAGGATATTTGTGTTGTATGATTGTAATAATTATCAATTTAAAGTGGGCTTGGTTTATGGCCCGTTCCCACCCCATGAGATGTATCCCTATTTGCCATGGATATTTATTTGTAAATATTAGTATAGTGGATGATCAAGATTGGAAGATGGTGGCCATGATGATTATGAAGATCGAAGACATGTAAATATTGGAAGCTTATGTAAATGTTGCATTTGCATCCCGTGCATTTACCCTAGGATTGGACCTAGGTCCGTGTTTAGCTCACACGGACCGTTAGTATTGGGGCGATTGATCATCCTTGTTTGTTTACTGTTTATAATATATGCATGATATGTTATAAATAATGAGTATGTGCGTTATTATTATGATAATAACAAAGTTGCATGAATCCGGCAAACATACGATCAAACATGGCGAGCTTTTAAAATAAAATTAATGATGAGACCTTTCAAAATTAAAAACCCTCATTTTGAATAAGATTCAAAATTAATATCAAGCCCGAAAAGGGGAATTATAAATTTGTTTATAATTTCCTTGTCTTCCATCGACAATGGGTGCATGATGAACGCTACCCGTACTCGGGGCTCGGCTCATATTATTGAGGGGGCCCTGGGTGCCGGAAAGCTGTGACATCCATTGACATAGTGATGTGAACTACGTGGAACTCCCATGATTTCGGCTCATATTATTGAGGGAACTCATGGCGACCGTCCATTAAGGTTCAATATCGATGGGTTAGGCTTGACACGTAAAGATGAACGACGTCATATTATTGGGTCCTAATCAAACGTGAGACAAAAGTATACGTAGAGGGTTGCATGGCGATGCAATTGGAAACTACCTTTTAGGAGTTGTGATGGCCGATATTATTCAGGATCACAATTCGCTAATTGGACCTTACGTACCTACTGAGGAAAGTGTTTCCCGTTTTCACTAGAGGGTAGTGAAAGATGTCAAAACAGTGGGAGTAAATATTTATAAAGTTAAAGTCCATACTTTATATCTTACCAAATATTTTAAAATAGTCATCAACATTTATCTGTTTTTACTTTTCAGTACAAATCAACAATGTCTTCGATGCGCAATTCGATATCTATAATACTCGACAAACACATATTAACTGGACCTAATTACCTCACTTGGCTAGGAAATTTGAAAATAGTCTTAAATTCGGAAAGGGTAACATATACACTGACTCAGTCGCCCCCTGTTGAGGCTCCGACTGACTGCACTCCTGAGGAATTGCAGGCTTACGAGGAATGGTGTGACCATGACTTGATAGCTAGGTGTTATATGCTGACTTCTATGAACGATGAGCTACAGAGGCGTTTTGAGGGTGCAAAGAATGCTGCTGACATTCATTTGCACCTCAAGGAGCTCTTTGGAGAGCAAACGCGTCCTCTTAGGCATGCAACCGTCAAGGAGCTGATCACTTTGCGCATGCGAGATGGGGCCTCGGTCCATGAGCATGGCCTAAAGGTGATCGGGCTCGTGGACAAGCTCGTTGGCATGGATTTGATCTTGCCTTCGGAGTTGACCACCGACGTGTTGCTGTTATCGCTGCCTAGCTCATTTGATCCTTTTGTGGTGAATTTCAACATGAACAAGATGGAACCGACCCTTGAGGAGTTGGTGAACATGCTTGTTACGTTTGAATCCACCATCAAGAAAGAGAAGTTGGTTCTTTATGTGGGTTCTTCATCTGGTACGAAGATTGATCCACATGGGAAGGGAAAGAAGAGTTCTTTCCAACGTCCCGAGAAGAACGTGCCCCTGTTGAGGCAATCTCCGAACCCTGTTGAGGCAGCCAGACCAGTTAAGGCTGACAAGACTAATGATGTATGTCATCACTGCAAGAAGCCTGGACATTGGAGGCGAAATTGCAAAGAATATCTTGCCCAGAAGTGTTCTGGAAACGGTATGTTCTAGATTTAAGTAAACATTTTAATTAACTCTACTTCTTGGGTATTAGATACCGGTTGTGACTCACATCTCTGTAATGGGTTACAGGTGATGGGAAGAAGTAGGAAGCTTAAGGAAGGTGTGACCTTCTTGAGAATGGGCAATGGAGCAAGAGTTGCTGCCAAGGCTATTGAGGATGTTTACTTATTGTTGAACAATAGTTTAAGTTAATTTTGTGAGATGTTTTGTTTGTACCTAATTTTGTAAAACATTGTTTCCATTTCTATTATGATAAAAATGGATATTCTTGTTTATTTAGCAAAGGTGTTTGCAACATTTACAAGAATGAATGTTTAATTGGTACTTGAGAACTTGAAAAACGATCTCTATAACTTAAAAGTAAAAGATATTCTACTAAATGTCCATTCAAAGGCAAATACCATATGAGATATGGATGGGTAAGCCTCCCAAATATTCTTATCTTAGAATATGGGGAGCCCTGCTTATGTGAAGCAGGTAAGTGGGAGATAAATTGGATTGTTGATCCATTTTATGTTACTTTGTGGGATATCCAAGGAATTAAGTTGGATATCATTTCTATCATCCCCAAGAAACAAAAGTGTTTGTTTCTAGGAATGCAACCTTTTTGGAAAGGGATTTTCTATTGGATAGAAAAAGGCAGATGATAGAACTCGAAGAGGTTCGAGAGAAACCCACAATTATAGAACCCACACCCGATGAGCCAAGAGAGGAGATACAAGCTCCTAGCATATACGAGAAAGTCTCGAGACCACCTATGAGGTATGGTCTGCTTCTTGAAGAGGGCCATGATGAGCCTAACCATGGATGTGATCCAAGGACCTTCAAGAAAGCGTTATCTGATGCCGATTCATCCAAGTGGCTTGAAGCAATGGAATCTGAGATGAATTCCATGCATTCGAACCAAGTGTAGGATCTTGTGGATCCACCTGTGGGAACTGTTCCCACAGGGACTTGGGGAGGATGGGAAGGTGTTGACCTTCAAGGCGCGATTGGTGGCAAAAGGGTGTACTCAAAGACAAGGAGTTGACTTTGAGGAAACCTTTTTCCCAATCGCAATGCTCAAGTCCATAAGGATTTTATTAGCCATAGCTGCATAGTATGACTATGAGATATGGCAGATGGATGTCAAGACAAACTTTCTTAAATGGGGATTTTAAGAAAGTTATTTACAGGTCTTAACCTAAAGGGTTTACATCTATCGGAAGTGAGCATATGGTATGCAAACTTCAGAGATCTATTTATGATCTAAAGCAGGCATCTAGGAGTTGGAACCTCAGATTCGACAGTACAATCAAATAGTTTGATTTACTAAGAATCATGAGGGACCCTATGTGTATAAGAAGGTCAGTGGGAGTGTTGTGACATTCCTGGTGTTATATGTTGATAACATTATACTCATTGGGAATGATGTAGGAATGTTGCAATCAACAAAGATATGGTTAGCGAGTAAGTTCTCGATGAAGGACTTGGGTGAAGCATCTTTTGTATTGGGATACAGATCTATTGAGATAGATCGAAAAGATGGCTTGGTCTCACCCAGTCCACATACATTGATACCATCGTGAAGCAGTTCTCGATGGATGAGTCCATGAGAGGACATCTACCAGTGTGTCATGGCGTGTCCCTATCCAAGTCTGTCTCCCAAGACAGATGCAGAGATAGTGGCGATGACACGCATTCCGTATGCTTCGGAAATTGGTAATATCATGTATGGGATGATATCTACACGTCCTGACGTGGCGTTTCCACTATATGTAGTGAAATGATATCATTCGAACCCTGGTCTTCCACACCTGAAAGCTGTGAAAGACATCCTCAAGTAGTTGAGAAGGACCAATAAAGTGTTCTTGGTCTATGGGGTGGAGAACTAAAATTGGAAGGCTATACCGACTCTAGCTTCCAAAGCGATATCGATAACTCGAAGTCAACCTCTATTTTGTATTCATGCTCAATGGTGCTGCTGTCTCTTGGAAGAGTTCCAAGCAAGACAATATTACGGATTCCAGCACAGAGGCCGAATACATTGCTGCATCAGATGCAGCAAGAGAGGCTGTTTGGATAAGGAATTTCGTCCAAGAGTTGGGCGTCATTCCTAATGGAGTTGCTCCTATCCCGGTGTTGTGTGACAACACGGGAGCTTTAGCTCAAGCAAAGGAGCCAAGGTCTCATCAGAAATCCAAACTCGTATTGAGAAAGTACCACATCCTCGGAGAGATTGTGGAAAGAAGAGTAGTGTCTATTGACAAAGTCGGCTCCGCAGATTATGTTGTTGATCCACTAGCTAAGCCTTTACCTGGACCATTATTCGACAAGCATCGCGAATCAATGGGTTTTATGCATATAGGTAGTTGGCTCTAGTGCAAGTGGGAGATTGTTAGAGTAGGTGCACGTCGAGCCAAGTGTTGGCCGAGTGTTCACAATGAAACTCTATGTATAAGCAGTCTTTATTTTAATAATATTTGAAATTACTATTTTGGCAAATCTTTATCTGTATACCCATGCTAGCTGCATAGATAAAGCCCTTGAATATACGAATAGTAGAAAGAATATGAGATGCTCATATGATGAGTATCATGAAACTCATATTTGTAATACTGTATATTCTAAACGATTCCTAGTCGATTCAGCCGCCACTAAGAAGGATATAGGCCGCTCGAGTTAGAGACTAGTATCTGCGATGTGAGTACCATGTTTCATTGGTAGGGGACATTGTGATGTCCGAACATGCAGATAGGTGCTCCTTGTAGAGTGCACTGAACAACCCTCCATAAAAGGACTTTCCAAGTGGTTCTCACTTATCGAGTGGAAAAGTCCTGGTTTATGGTTGTACAGAATTAGTCCTTATGACCCGGGACAACATTGAGACTCTATGTGCTAGAATTACACTTTGACTTGTTTACCGACTCTCATGGGGTCATCAGGTGGCAAGGTTGGGTGTTCTGTCGAAACACATAGGAGTCGATGCATTGTAGTCGGGGATTCACCGCTTACCTTCGGGTATGGATATCCTATGTGTTATCATGTGTATGTAGATCGAAATCTCTGGCCAGAGTATGGTTGTAATTATGAAAGGGGTTTCATAGATTACACCATCGATGCAACTACGACATGACACATAGTATCGATTCTTGGACAACTCTCGATATACCAATGGTTGTCGAATCGATCGGGATATATGAGTTGAAGGGACCGTACTGTACGCTAACCATAATTGAATGGTTCTTGCAGGCACTATCATGTGATACCTAGGGAATCACGTAAGCGATGCTGCTAGGCGTTTAACGTGATTGGTTGGGTACTATCAGACTTGAGTTCTGACGTTCTTACTATCAAGGAGTTGATAAGTAAGAATGGAGCGATTGGGGTATGCTCGAATAAGGACATGTTTAGTCCGAATCACATTGAGATGTGAACCCACGGCTAGTTGTATCAATGAACCATTGAGGGCCACACAAGTACTAGCTTTGTAAATCCCGATGAGAAGTAAAATAGTTCAATGTGTTGAACGGCTTATAAAGGAGTTTATAAGCGTAAAGGAAAATTAGAAGTATGACTTCTATAAAGGAGAAAATAGTTCAAAGTGTTGAACGGCTTATAAATGTGTTTATAAGTGTAAAGAAAAATAGAAGTATGACTTCTATGAGAGAAATATAAATTTTGATTTATGGAAGTGTTCCTAAATTAAAATTTGGGCCAAGTGAATAATGTAATTGAAAATTGTGATTTTCATAGACATTATTATGGACTAAATAAATTAATTCAAGTGTTGAATTAATTAAACACTAGTGGACCTAGTAGAGTCCAAATAATTAAATTAATTCAAGTGTTGAATTAATTAAATTATATTGAGTCTTGTAGAGCTCAATTAAAATAATTATTTAACTAGTGGGACTTGAGTAAATTCAAGTAATGTTTAATTAGTCTCAAATGTGTTTGAGATTATTAAATTTAGTCCAAAGTTTTTAATTTGATTAAAAACTATATAATATACATGCTTGGGAGGTGAAGAGGTGGAGATTACTTTTGAATAAAAAATTGCATGGCATGCAACTTTTTCACTTTTGCTTTTTGCAACACCTAGACAAGAAAATTAACTCATTCTCCCTCTCCCAACATGTGAGATGGCCGAAACATGCTCTAAAATTCTCTCCCATTTTTCTCTCTTCTTTGTGTTCTTGAATTGTTTAAGAACACACACTTCTCTTTGATAAATCCTCACATTTTTCTAGTGCAAATTGTGAGGGGATTTACCTAGTTGGTGGTGGGCTTAATTTTGGAGTAAGGAGGAGGCTTGAAGATCTTCATCCATTCAAGAGCTTTGTTGCTAGTCAACAAAGTTGGAGCCACAATCAACTTTTTAAAGTTGATAGGTACATTTCTTTAACATCCTTTGTATGGTTTGATTTTTGTAAATATTACACAAGATTTTTCATGGGGTGGCCGAAATTTTACATAATAAAATTTGATTTTTATGCTTCCGTTGCGTTTCCGGCCACCGTAACCGGTCCGCTTTCACGTGACTAGAAACAATGGTCCTAGACATGCCATGCAAACTAACGACTTCTCTAAAGAACAAATCCGCAATGTTTGAAGCATCATCGGTTTTATGACATGCTATAAAATGTGCCAACTAAGAGAATCTATCCACAACAACAAAAATAGAATTCCTCCCCTTCTTAGTCCTAGGCAACCCCAAAATAAAGTCCATAGAAATGTCAATCCAATTTCTTTTTAAGAATAGCACGCAAAAGTGTTCACAAAGTTCTATTGACAACTTCAGTTTGTCCATCCGTTTGAGGATGACAAGTAGTAGAAACCTACAATTTTGTGCCAAGTTTAGCCCATAAAGTCTTCCAAAAGTAACACAAGAATTTAACATCGCGACCAGAAACAATATTCCTAGGCATGCCATGCAACCTAACGACTTCTCTAAAGAACAAATCCGCAATGTTTGAAGCATCATCGGTTTTATGACAAGGTATAAAATGTGCTAACTAAGAGAATCTATCCACAACAACAAAAATAGAATTCCTCCTCTTCTTAGTCCTAGGCAACCCCAAAATAAAGTCCATAGAAATGTCAATCCAAGTTCTTTTTAAGAATAGCACGCAAATGTGTTCCAAAGTTCTATTGACAACTTCAGTTTGTCCATCCGTTTGAGGATGACAAGTAGTAGAAAACAATAATTTTGTGTCAGGTTTAGCCCATAAATTCTTCCAAAAGTAACTCAAGAATTTAACATCGTGACCAGAAACAATGGTCCTAGACATGCCATGCAACCTAACGACTTCTCTAAAGAACAAATCCGCAATGTTTGAAGCATCATCGGTTTTATGACAAGCTAGAAAATGTGCCATCTTAGATAATCTATCCACAACAACAAAAATAAAATCCCTCCCCTTCTTAGTCATAGGCAACCCCAAAATAAAGTCCATAGAAATGTCAATCCAAGTTATTTTTAAGAATAGCACGCAAAAGTGTTCCCAAAGTTTTATTGACAACTTCAGTTTGTCCATCCGTTTGAGGATGACGAGTAGAAGAAAACAACAATTTTGTGCCAAATTTAGCCCATAAAGTCTTCCAAAAGTAACTAAAGAATTTAACATCGCGACCAGAAACAATAGTCCTAGGCATGCCATGCAACCTAACGACTTCTCTAAAGAACAAATCCGCAATGTTTGAAGCATCATCGGTTTTATGACAAGCTATAAAATGTGCCATCTTAGAGAATCTATCCACAAAAACAAAAAAAGAATCCCTACCCTTCTTAGTCCTAGGCAACCCCAAAATAAAGTCCATAGAAATATCAATCCAATTTCTTTTTAAGAATAGCACGCAAAAGTGTTCCCAAAGTTCTATTGACAACTTCAGTTTGTCCATCCGTTTGAGGATGACAAGTTGTAGAAACCTACAATTTTGTGCCAAGTTTAGCCCATAAAGTCTTCCAAAAGGTAACACAAGAATTTAACATCGCGACCAGAAAAAATATTCCTAGGCATGCCATGCAACCTAACGACTTCTCTAAAGAACAAATCCGCAATGTTTGAAGCATCATCGGTTTTATGACAAGCTATAAAATGTGCCATCTTAGAGAATCTATCCACAACAACAAAAATAGAATCCCTACCCTTCTTAGTCCTAGGCTACCCCAAAATAAACTCTATTGAAATGTCAATCCAAGTTCTTTTTATGAATAGCACGCAAAAGTGTTCCCAAAGTTCTATTGACAACTTCAGTCTGTCCATCTGTTTGAGGATGAAAAGTAGTAGAAAACAACAATTTTGTGCCAAGTTTAGCCCATAAAGTCTTCCAAAAGTAACACAAGAATTTAACATCGCGACCAGAAACAATAGTCCTAGGCATGCCATGCAACCTAACGACTTCTCTAAAGAACAAATCCGCAATGTTTGAAGCATCATCGGTTTTATGACAAGCTATAAAATGTGCCATCTTAGAGAATCTATCCACAACAACAAAAATAGAATCCCTACCCTTCTTAGTCCTAGGCTACCCCAAAGTGAACTCTATTGAAATGTCAATCCAAGTTCTTTTTATGAATAGCACGCAAAAGTGTTCCCAAAGTTCTATTGACAATTTCAGTCTGTCCATCTGTTTGAGGATGAAAAGTAGTAGAGAACAACAATTTTGTGCCAAGTTTGGCCCATAAAGTATTCCAAAAGTAACTCAAGAATTTAACATCGCGACCAGAAACAATAGTCCTAGGCATGCCATGCAACCTAACGACTTCTCTAAAGAACAAATACGTAATGTTTGAAGCATCATTGGTTTTATGACAAGCTAGAAAATGTGCCATCTTAGATAATCTATCCACAACAACAAAAATAAAATACCTACCCTTCTTAGTCCTAGGCAACCCATAAATAAAGTCCATAGAATCCAAGTGCGTTTTAAGAATAGCACGCAAAAGTGTTCCCAAAGTTCTATTGACAACTTCAGTTTGTCCATCCGTTTGAGGATAACAAGTAGTAGAATCTAACAATTTTGTGCCAAGTTTAGCCCATAAAGTCTTCCAAAAGTAACACAAGAATTTAACATCGCGACCAGAAATAATAGTCCTAGGCATGCCTTGCAACCTAACGACTTCTTTAAAGAACAAATCCGCAATGTTTGAAGCATCATCGGTTTTATGACAAGCTATAAAATGTGCCAACTAAGAGAATCTATCCACAACAACAAAAATAGAATTCCTCCCCTTCTTAGTCCTAGGCAACCCCAAAATAAAGTCCATATAAATGTCAATCCAAGTTCTTTTTAAGAATAGCACGCAAAAGTGTTCCCAAAGTTCTATTGACAACTTCAGTTTGTCCATCCGTTTGAGGATGACAAGTAGTACAAAACAACAATTTTGTGCCAGGTTTAGCCCATAAAGTCTTCCAAAAGTAACTCAAGAATTAAACATCGCGACCAGAAACAATAGTCCTAGGCATGCCATGCAACCTAACGACTTCTCTAAAGAACAAATCCGCAATGTTTGAAGCATCATCGGTTTTATGACAAGCTATAAAATGTGACATCTTAGAGAATCTATCCACAACAACAAAAATAGAATTCTTCCCCTTCTTAGTCCTAGGCAACCCCAAAATAAAGTCCATAGAAATGTCAATCCAAGTTCTTTTTAAGAAGAGCACGCAAATGTGTTCCAAAGTTCTATTGACAACTTCAGTTTGTCCATCTGTTTGAGGATGAAAAGTAGTAGAAAACAACAATTTTGTGCCAAGTTTGGCCCATAAAGTATTCCAAAAGTAACTCAAGAATTTAACATCGCGACCAGAAACAATAGTCCTAGGCATGCCATGCAACCTAACGAATTCTCTAAAGAACAAATACGTAATGTTTGAAGCATCATTGGTTTTATGACAAGCTAGAAAATGTGCCATCTTAGATAATCTATCCACAACAACAAAAATAGAATCCCTACCCTTCTTAGTCCTAGGCAACCCCAAAATAAAGTCCATAGAATCCAAGTGCGTTTTAAGAATAGCACGCAAAAGTGTTCCCAAAGTTCTATTGAAAACTTCAGTTTTTCCATCCGTTTGAGGATAACAAGTAGTAGAAACCAACAATTTTGTGCCAAGTTTAGCCCATAAAGTCTTCCAAAAGTAACACAAGAATTTAACATCGCGACCAGAAACAATAGTCCTAGGCATGCCATGCAACCTAACGACTTCTCTAAAGAACAAATCCGCAATGTTTGAAGCATCATCGGTTTTATGACAACCTATAAAATGTGCCAACTAAGAGAATCTATCCACAACAACAAAAATAGAATTCCTCCCCTTCTTAGTCCTAGGCAACCCCAAAATAATGTCCATAGAAATGTCAATCCAAATTCTTTTTAAGAATAGCACGCAAATGTGTTCCAAAGTTCTATTGACAACTTCAGTTTGTCCATCCGTTTGAGGATGACAAGTAGTAGAAAACAATAATTTTGTGTCAGGTTTAGCCCATAAATTCTTCCAAAAGTAACTCAAGAATTTAACATCGTGACCAGAAACAATGGTCCTAGACATGCCATGCAACCTAACGACTTCTCTAAAGAACAAATCCGCAATGTTTGAAGCATCATTGGTTTTATGACAAGCTATAAAATGTGCCATCTTAGAGAATCTATCCACAACAACAAAAAAAGAATCCCTACCCTTCTTAGTCCTAGGCAACCCCAAAATAAAGTCCATAGAAATGTCAATCCAAGTTCTTTTTAAGAATAGCACGCAAAAGTGTTCCCAAAGTTCTATTGACAACTTCAGTTTGTCCATCCGTTTGAGGATGACAAGTAGTAGAAAACAACAATTTTGTGCCAGGTTTAGCCCATAAAGTCTTCCAAAAGTAACTCAAGAATTTAACATCGCGACCAAAAACAATAGTCCTAGGCATGCCATGCAACCTAACGACTTCTCTAAAAAACAAATCCGCAATGTTTGAAGCATCATCGGTTTTATGACAAGCTATAATGTGGGGACCCGGGCTCTAATTCTTTTCTTTGGGATTAAAACGGATCATTAATATAAAAAGTGGGTCAAATTTTTTTTTTTTACATTAACTCAAATGAAAGCTAACATAGAAATCTCTATGTTATTCAACAACATAATATACAAACCTAAAATACAAATATGTCTGGTTCCAAACCATATTCGACAACTAGTAATTAAATACAGTACATGCCAAAAGTACAACTACTAGTTCTTCTGCTATGCCCGAGATCACCACGCTATGTCCATCTCTCATCCTCTGCGTGACCCAGATCCTGCCCCACCTGTTGTTATGCACACATACAGACATAACAACAGCCGGAAAACCGGTGATAACAAATCCCAGTATAAACATGTATTCATGCATATAATCAATTAAACATGAAACATGCTGTCATGAATGACATCATATGCACATGCAATGCAATGCGAATCAAACCATGTCTGGACTCGACTCGACTAGAACTCTAGGGATCCCGGTGTGAATAAGACGTCACTACCTACCCTCCAATCGGGGTAATGTACGTCTCATTCCTAGACTTCGGTCTGAGCTGTATCAACGGCGGCAATAAGAGTAATACCTACTCCTATGCTGAGATACACCGAAACGTCTAGCTATTTTACAATGCCTGTCAAAGACTCTCCTATCTTAGATGCAATGAATATCAATATGTAAACAAAGTATAATCATATTCATATCTGAATATCACACTGATCATAAATGCTTGAATAAAATTCTGAAATCAAAGCATAAACATGTTAAAAGATTGAATATAATGCTATACACAATTCATAAACATGTTACAATATATCTAATAATACTAGTATGTGATTTTGGTTGGGAAACTCAAATAATATCATACTTGAGTTACATCTCCCCAAACAAAACATGACTTATACCTTTTTTTTGTTACACCTTTATCGATGTCGAGGTCTCGACGTCGAAGTGAGGTAAGATGAATCTGAAATGGAATGTTGATACACAATTTATCAATTACTAACCCAAATCAACACCTATCCACTCTCAATACTTGATCTTGATACAATTTGACGGCATAATGACGTAATTCTCGACACCGGTCAAATCAATACAACATAATCAACACAAAACTATATCCTCAATTCATAATCATCACAATATCCAAGTCAAGATCTCAAAATCTGCATATACTTCATTCTATACATGCTGAAAATCGTAATAATAGCATACGATATCCGTTCTTCGATCCGATTGTATTTCTACGGTGTCAATAACTACAAGAACACATTCTAAAGCTGAAACCATAATTCTCCCAACATATATATTTCAAAACATGCTGGAATTGAAGAAAACTTACATCACCTTGTAGCTAATAAAGAGAGGAGTTCAAAACCGAAGTCGGATTTAATTTTGGATTGCTAAATCTTGCGAAATCACAATTTGAAAGTGAAAAGAAAGTTGAAAGCTTTTCTTCCCTCTGAAATCTCGAACCCTTCTGCTGCTATTGAGAAGAAATCGAGGCAAATCATATATATACTTTGCATGTTTCGAACACATGGCTTGTTCTTTGCAATACACGTCTCGCGCATATGCGCGGCATTACTCGCGCATATGCGCCGAACCTACTGTCTCGGCAGATTTAGCACTCGCGCATATGCGCCACTAAACTCGCGCATATGCGCCAATGGTTTTGGACGCTCCGCGCATATGCGCCACTACTCTCGCGCATATGCGCCAAGGCTGCTGTACATGTCGCGCATATGCGCCACTCTTTCCGCGCATATGCGCCAATGCTACTGGAATTCTCATGCATATGCGCGCATTCCTTCGCGCATATGCGCATTATTGTTTATATTGTTACCTGATTATGCTTTGATTATAGAATTGTATTCAAGCATGTAAGGTAATTGTGATATTCAGTTATGAATATGATTATGCTTTGTTTACAGATTGTTATTCATTGCAGTTAAGATAGGAATGTCTTGACAGTCATTGTCAGACTTCTAGACGTTCGGTGTATCGTACATAGGAGCAGACATTGTCCTATTGTAGCACCACGATACAGCCATGGCCGAAGTCTAGGAATAAGACGTACAGTTACCACGATCGGTTGAGTAGGTAACAGCCATTGACGTCTTATTCATTACGGGATCCCTAGAGTTATAGTTGAGTCGAGTCTAGACATGATTTGACTATAACTGCATGCGTTTATAGATGTGGTTTCATAGAATATGAAACCCATATTTATGGCTTTCAGTAAAAGATAGTCAAAAGAATAAGTAAGGCCGAAGCTATGGCGCATATGCGCGAAGGAATGCGCGCATATGCATGAGAATTCCAGTAGCTTTGGCGCATATGCGCGGAAAGAGTGGCGCATATGCGCGACATGTACAGCAGCCTCGGCGCATATGCGCGAGAGTAGTGGCGCATATGCGCGGAGCGTCCAGAACCATTGGCGCATATGCGCGAGTTTAGTGGCGCATATGCGCGAGTGCTAAATCTGCCGAGACAGTAGGTTCGGCGCATATGCGCGAGAAATGCCGCGCATATGCGCGAGACGTGTATTGCAAAGAACAAGCCATGTCGAAACATGCAAAGTATATTTATGATTTGCCTCGATTTCTTCTCAATTGCAGCAGAAGGGTTCGAGATTTCGGAGGGAAGAAAAGCTTTCAACTTTCTTTTCTAGTCCAATGAAATACATCTACAATTATCTTAATTATCAACAAATCCATCTGATTATGATAACTAAATCTTCGAGCCTTACATATAAAATGTGCCATCTTAGAGAATCTATCCACAACAACAAAAATAGAATCCCTACCCTTCTTAGTCCTAGGCAACCCCAAAATAAACTCAATTGAAATGTCAATCCAAGTTCTTTTTATGAATAGCACGCAAAAGTGTTCACAAAGTTCTATTGACAACTTCAGTCTTTCCATCTGTTTGAGGATGAAAAGTAGTAGAAAACAACAATTTTGTGCCAAGTTTGGCACATAAAGTATTCCAAAAGTAACTCAAGAATTTAACATCGCGACCAGAAACAATAGTCCTAGGCATGCCATGCAACCTAACGACTTCTCAAAAGAACAAATCCGCAATGTTTGAAGCATCATCGGTTTTATGACAAGCTATAAAATGTGCCAACTAAGAGAATCTATCCACAACAACAAAAATAAAATTCCTCCCCTTCTTAGTCCTAGGCAACCCCAAAATAAAGTCCATAGAAATGTCAATCCAAGTTCTTTTTAAGAATAGCACGCAAAAGTGTTCCAAAGTTCTATTGACAACTTCAGTTTGTCCATCCGTTTGAGGATAACAAGTAGTAGAAACCAACAATTTTGTGCCAAGTTTAGCCCATAAAGTCTTCCAAAAGTAACACAAGAATTTAACATCGCGACCAGAAACAATAGTCCTAGGCATGCCATGCAACCTAACGACTTCTCTAAAGAACAAATCCGCAATGTTTGAAGCATCATCGGTTTTATGACAAGCTATAAAATGTGCCAACTAAGAGAATCTATCAACAACAACAAAAATAGAATTCCTCCCCTTCTTAGTCCTAGGCAACCCCAAAATAAAGTCCATAGAAATGTCAATCCAAGTTCTTTTTAAGAATAGCACGCAAAAGTGTTCCCAAAGTTCTATTGACAACTTCAGTTTGTCCATCCGTTTGAGGATGACAAGTAGTAGAAACCTACAATTTTGTGCCAAGTTTAGCCCATAAAGTCTTCCAAAAGTAACAAAAGAATTTAACATCGCGACCAGAAACAATATTCCTAGACATGCCATGCAACCTAACGACTTCTCTAAAGAACAAATCCGCAATGTTTGAAGCATCATCGGTTTTATGACAAGCTATAAAATGTGCCAACTAAGAGAATCTATCCACAACAACAAAAATAGAATTCCTCCCCTTCTTAGTCCTAGGCAACCCCAAAATAAAGTCCATAGAAATGTCAATCCAAGTTCTTTTTAAGAATAGCACGCAAATGTGTTCCAAAGTTCTATTGACAACTTCAGTTTGTCCATCCGTTTGAGGATGACAAGTAGTAGAAAACAATAATTTTGTGTCAGGTTTAGCCCATAAATTCTTCCAAAAGTAACTCAAGAATTTAACATCGTGACCAGAAACAATGGTCCTAGACATGCCATGCAACCTAACGACTTCTCTAAAGAACAAATCCGCAATGTTTGAAGCATCATCGGTTTTATGACAAGCTAGAAAATGTGCCATCTTAGATAATCTATCCACAACAACAAAAATAGAATCCCTCCCCTTCTTAGTCATAGGCAACCCCAAAATAAAGTCCATAGAAATGTCAATCCAAGTTCTTTTTAAGAATAGCACGCAAAAGTGTTCCCAAAGTTTTATTGACAACTTCAGTTTGTCCATCCGTTTGAGGATGACAAGTAGAAGAAAACAACAATTTTGTGCCAAGTTTAGCCCATAAAGTCTTCCAAAAGTAACTAAAGAATTTAACATCGCGACCAGAAACAATAGTCCTAGGCATGCCATGCAACCTAACGACTTCTCTAAAGAACAAATCCGCAATGTTTGAAGCATCATCGGTTTTATGACAAGCTATAAAATGTGCCATCTTAGATAATCTATCCACAACAACAAAAAAAGAATCACTACCCTTCTTAGTCCTAGGCAACCCCAAAATAAAGTCCATAGAAATGTCAATCCAAGTTCTTTTTAAGAATAGCACGCAAATGTGTTCCCAAAGTTCTATTGACAACTTCAGTTTGTCCATCCGTTTGAGGATGACAAGTAGTAGAAACCTACAATTTTGTGCCAAGTTTAGCCCATAAAGTCTTCCAAAAGTAACACAAGAATTTAACATCGCGACCAGAAACAATAGTCCTAGGCATGCCATGCAACCTAACGACTTCTCTAAAGAACAAATCCGCAATGTTTGAAGCATCATCGGTTTTATGACAAGCTATAAAATGTGCCAACTAAGAGAATCTATCCACAACAACAAAAATAGAATTCCTCCCCTTCTTAGTCCTAGGCAACCCCAAAATAAAGTCCATAGAAATGTCAATCCAAGTGCGTTTTAAGAATAGCACGCAAAAGTGTTCCCAAAGTTCTATTGACAACTTCAGTTTGTCCATCCGTTTGAGGATAACAAGTAGTAGAAACCAACAATTTTGTGCCAAGTTTAGCCCACATAAGTCTTCCAAAAGTAACACAAGAATTTAACATCGCGACCAGAAACAATAGTCCTAGGCATGCCATGCAACCTAACGACTTCTCTAAAGAACAAATCCGCAATGTTTGAAGCATCATCGGTTTTATGACAAGCTATAAAATGTGCCAACTAAGAGAATCTATCCACAACAACAAAAATAGAATTCCTCCCTTCTTAGTCCTAGGCAACCCCAAAATAAAGTCCATAGAAATGTCAATCCAATTTCTTTTTAAGAATAGCACGCAAAAGTGTTCCCAAAGTTCTATTGACAACTTCAGTTTGTCCATCCGTTTGAGGATGACAAGTGCCAAGTTTAGCCCATAAAGTCTTCCAAAAGTAACACAAGAATTTAACATCGCGACCAGAAACAATATTCCTAGGCATTCCATGCAACCTAACGACTTCTCTAAAGAACAAATCCGCAATGTTTGAAGCATCATCGGTTTTATGACAAGCTATAAAATGTGCCAACTAAGAGAATCTATCCACAACAACAAAAATAGAATTCCTCCCCTTCTTAGTCCTAGGCAACCCCAAAATAAAGTCCATAGAAATGTCAATCCAAGTTCTTTTTAAGAATAGCACGCAAATGTGTTCCAAAGTTCTATTGACAACTTCAGTTTGTCCATCCGTTTGAGGATGACAAGTAGTAGAAAACAATAATTTTGTGTCAGGTTTAGCCCATAAATTCTTCCAAAAGTAACTCAAGAATTTAACATCGTGACCAGAAACAATGGTCCTAGACATGCCATGCAACCTAACGACTTCTCTAAAGAACAAATCCGCAATGTTTGAAGCATCATCGGTTTTATGACAAGCTAGAAAATGTGCCATCTTAGATAATCTATCCACAACAACAAAAATAGAATCCCTCCCCTTCTTAGTCATAGGCAACCCCAAAATAAAGTCCATAGAAATGTCAATCCAAGTTCTTTTTAAGAATAGCACGCAAAAGTGTTCCCAAAGTTTTATTGACAACTTCAGTTTGTCCATCCGTTTGAGGATGACAAGTAGTAGAAAACAACAATTTTGTGCCAAGTTTAGCCCATAAAGTCTTCCAAAAGTAACTAAAGAATTTAACATCGCGACCAGAAACAATAGTCCTAGGCATGCCATGCAACCTAACGACTTCTCTAAAGAACAAATCCGCAATGTTTGAAGCATCATCGGTTTTATGACAAGCTATAAAATGTGCCATCTTAGAGAATCTATCCACAACAACAAAAAAAGAATCCCTACCCTTCTTAGTCCTAGGCAACCCCAAAATAAAGTCCATAGAAATGTCAATCCAAGTTCTTTTTAAGAATAGCACGCAAAAGTGTTCCCAAAGTTCTATTGACAACTTCAGTTTGTCCATCCGTTTGAGGATGACAAGTAGTAGAAAACAACAATTTTGTGCCAGGTTTAGCCCATAAAGTCTTCCAAAAGTAACTCAAGAATTTAACATCGCGACCAAAAACAATAGTCCTAGGCATGCCATGCAACCTAACGACTTCTCTAAAGAACAAATCCGCAATGTTTGAAGCATCATCGGTTTTATGACAAGCTATAAAATGTGCCATCTTAGAGAATCTATCCACAACAACAAAAATAGAATCCCTACCCTTCTTAGTCCTAGGCAACCCCAAAATAAAGTCCATATGAAATGTCAATCCAAGTTCTTTTTATGAATAGCACGCAAAAGTGTTCCCAAAGTTCTATTGACAACTTCAGTCTGTCCATCTGTTTGAGGATGAAAAGTAGTAGAAAACAACAATTTTGTGCCAAGTTTAGCCCATAAAGTATTCCAAAAGTAACTCAAGAATTTAACATCGCGACCAGAAACAATAGTCCTAGGCATGCCATGCAACCTAACGACTTCTCTAAAGAACAAATCCGCAATGTTTGAAGCATCATCGGTTTTATGACAAGCTATAAAATGTGCCATCTTAGATAATCTATCCACAACAACAAAAATAGAATCCCTACCCTTCTTAGTCCTAGGCAACCCCAAAATAAAGTCCATAGAAATGTCAATCCAAGTTCTTTTTAAGAATAGCACGCAAATGTGTTCCCAAAGTTCTATTGACAACTTCAGTTTGTCCATCCGTTTGAGGATGACAAGTAGTAGAAACCTACAATTTTGTGCCAAGTTTAGCCCATAAAGTCTTCCAAAAGTAACACAAGAATTTAACATCGCGACCAGAAACAATAGTCCTAGGCATGCCATGCAACCTAACGACTTCTCTAAAGAACAAATCCGCAATGTTTGAAGCATCATCGGTTTTATGACAAGCTATAAAATGTGCCAACTAAGAGAATCTATCCACAACAACAAAAATAGAATTCCTCCCCTTCTTAGTCCTAGGCAACCCCAAAATAAAGTCCATAGAAATGTCAATCCAAGTTCTTTTTAAGAATAGCACGCAAAAGTGTTCCCAAAGTTCTATTGACAACTTCAGTTTGTCCATCCGTTTGAGGATAACAAGTAGTAGAAACCAACAATTTTGTGCCAAGTTTAGCCCACATAGTCTTCCAAAAGTAACACAAGAATTTAACATCGCGACCAGAAACAATAGTCCTAGGCATGCCATGCAACCTAACGACTTCTCTAAAGAACAAATCCGCAATGTTTGAAGCATCATCGGTTTTATGACAAGCTATAAAATGTGCCAACTAAGAGAATCTATCCACGACAACAAAAATAGAATTCCTCCCTTTCTTAGTCCTAGGCAACCCCAAAATAAAGTCCATAGAAATGTCAATCCAATTTCTTTTTAAGAATAGCACGCAAAAGTGTTCCCAAAGTTCTATTGACAACTTCAGTTTGTCCATCCGTTTGAGGATGACAAGTGCCAAGTTTAGCCCATAAAGTCTTCCAAAAGTAACACAAGAATTTAACATCGCGACCAGAAACAATATTCCTAGGCATTCCATGCAACCTAACGACTTCTCTAAAGAACAAATCCGCAATGTTTGAAGCATCATCGGTTTTATGACAAGCTATAAAATGTGCCAACTAAGAGAATCTATCCACAACAACAAAAATAGAATTCCTCCCCTTCTTAGTCCTAGGCAACCCCAAAATAAAGTCCATAGAAATGTCAATCCAAGTTCTTTTTAAGAATAGCACGCAAATGTGTTCCAAAGTTCTATTGACAACTTCAGTTTGTCCATCCGTTTGAGGATGACAAGTAGTAGAAAACAATAATTTTGTGTCAGGTTTAGCCCATAAATTCTTCCAAAAGTAACTCAAGAATTTAACATCGTGACCAGAAACAATAGTCCTAGACATGCCATGCAACCTAACGACTTCTCTAAAGAACAAATCCGCAATGTTTGAAGCATCATCGGTTTTATGACAAGCTAGAAAATGTGCCATCTTAGATAATCTATCCACAACAACAAAAATAGAATCCCTCCCCTTCTTAGTCCTAGGCAACCCCAAAATAAAGTCCATAGAAATGTCAATCCAAGTTCTTTTTAAGAATAGCACGCAAAAGTGTTCCCAAAGTTCTATTGACAACTTCAGTTTGTCCATCCGTTTGAGGATGACAAGTAGTAGAAAACAACAATTTTGTGCCAAGTTTAGCCCATAAAGTCTTCCAAAAGTAACTCAAGAATTTAACATCGCGACCAGAAACAATAGTCCTAGGCATGCCATGCAACCTAACGACTTCTCTAAAGAACAAATCCGCAATGTTTGAAGCATCATCGGTTTTATGACAAGCTATAAAATGTGCCATCTTAGAGAATCTATCCACAACAACAAAAATAGAATCCCTACCCTTCTTAGTCCTAGGCAACCCCAAAATAAAGTCCATAGAAATGTCAATCCAAGTTCTTTTTAAGAATAGCACGCAAAAGTGTTCCCAAAGTTCTATTGACAACTTCAGTTTGTCCATCCGTTTGAGGATGACAAGTAGTAGAAAACATACAATTTTGTGCCAAGTTTAGCCCATAAAGTCTTCCAAAAGTAACACAAGAATTTAACATCGCGACCAGAAACAATAGTCCTAGGCATGCCATGCAACCTAACGACTTCTCTAAAGAACAAATCCGCAATGTTTGAAGCATCATCGGTTTTATGACAAGCTATAAAATGTGCCAACTAAGAGAATCTATCCACAACAACAAAAATAGAATTCCTCCCCTTCTTAGTCCTAGGCAACCCCAAAATAAAGTCCATAGAAATGTCAATCCAAGTTCTTTTTAAGAATAGCACGCAAAGTGTTCCAAAGTTCTATTGACAACTTCAGTTTGTCCATCCGTTTGAGGATGACAAGTAGTAGAAACCAACAATTTTGTGCCAAGTTTAGCCCATAAAGTCTTCCAAAAGTAACTCAAGAATTTAACATCGCGACCAGAAACAATAGTCCTAGACATGCCATGCAACCTAACGACTTCTCTAAAGAACAAATCCGCAATGTTTGAAGCATCATCGGTTTTATGACAAGCTATAAAATGTGCCATCTTAGAGAATCTATCCACAACAACAAAAATAGAATTCCTCCCCTTCTTAGTCCTAGGCAACCCCAAAATAAAGTCCATAGAAATGTCAATCCAAGTTCTTTTTAAGAATAGCACGCAAATGTGTTCCAAAGTTCTATTGACAACTTCAGTTTGTCCATCCGTTTGAGGATGACAAGTAGTAGAAAACAATAATTTTGTGTCAGGTTTAGCCCATAAAGTCTTCCAAAAGTAACTCAAGAATTTAACATCGTGACCAGAAACAATGGTCCTAGACATGCCATGCAACCTAACGACTTCTCTAAAGAACAAATCCGCAATGTTTGAAGCATCATCGGTTTTATGACAAGCTATAAAATGTGCCATCTTAGATAATCTATCCACAACAACAAAAATAGAATCCCTCCCCTTCTTAGTCATAGGCAACCCCAAAATAAAGTCCATAGAAATGTCAATCCAAGTTCTTTTTAAGAATAGCACGCAAAAGTGTTCCCAAAGTTCTATTGACAACTTCAGTTTGTCCATCCGTTTGAGGATGACAAGTAGTAGAAAACAACAATTTTGTGCCAAGTTTAGCCCATAAAGTCTTCCAAAAGTAACTAAAGAATTTAACATCGCGACCAGAAACAATAGTCCTAGGCATGCCATGCAACCTAACGACTTCTCTAAAGAACAAATCCGCAATGTTTGAAGCATCATCGGTTTTATGACAAGCTATAAAATGTGCCATCTTAGAGAATCTATCCACAACAACAAAAATAGAATCCCTACCCTTCTTAGTCCTAGGCAACCCCAAAATAAAGTCCATAGAAATGTCAATCCAAGTTCTTTTTAAGAATAGCACGCAAAGTGTTCCCAAAGTTCTATTGACAACTTCAGTTTGTCCATCCGTTTGAGGATGACAAGTAGTAGAAACATACAATTTTGTGCCAAGTTTAGCCCATAAAGTCTTCCAAAAGTAACTACAAGAATTTAACATCGCGACCAGAAACAATAGTCCTAGGCATGCCATGCAACCTAACGACTTCTCTAAAGAACAAATCCGCAATGTTTGAAGCATCATCGGTTTTATGACAAGCTATAAAATGTGCCAATCTAGAGAATCTATCCACAACAACAAAAATAGAATTCCCTCCCCTTCTTAGTCCTAGGCAACCCCAAAATAAAGTCCATAAAATCCAAGTGCGTTTTAAGAATAGCACGCAAAAGTGTTCCCAAAGTTCTATTGACAACTTCAGTTTGTCCATCCGTTTGAGGATAACAAGTAGTAGAAACCAACAATTTTGTGCCAAGTTTAGCCCATAAAGTCTTCCAAAAGTAACACAAGAATTTAACATCGCGACCAGAAACAATAGTCCTAGGCATGCCATGCAACCTAACGACTTCTCTAAAGAACAAATCCGCAATGTTTGAAGCATCATCGGTTTTATGACAAGCTATAAAATGTGCCAACTAAGAGAATCTATCCACAACAACAAAAATAGAATTCCTCCCCTTCTTAGTCCTAGGCAACCCCAAAATAAAGTCCATAGAAATGTCAATCCAAGTTCTTTTTAAGAATAGCACGCAAAAGTGTTCCCAAAGTTCTATTGACAACTTCAGTTTGTCCATCCGTTTGAGGATGACAAGTAGTAGAAACAAATTTGTGCCAAGTTTAGCCCATAAAGTCTTCCAAAAGTAACACAAGAATTTAACATCGCGACCAGAAACAATATTCCTAGGCATGCCATGCAACCTAACGACTTCTCTAAAGAACAAATCCGCAATGTTTGAAGCATCATCGGTTTTATGACAAGCTATAAAATGTGCCAACTAAGAGAATCTATCCACAACAACAAAAATAGAATTCCTCCCCTTCTTAGTCCTAGGCAACCCCAAAATAAAGTCCATAGAAATGTCAATCCAAGTTCTTTTTAAGAATAGCACGCAAATGTGTTCCAAAGTTCTATTGACAACTTCAGTTTGTCCATCCGTTTGAGGATGACAAGTAGTAGAAAACAATAATTTTGTGTCAGGTTTAGCCCATAAATTCTTCCAAAAGTAACTCAAGAATTTAACATCGTGACCAGAAACAATAGTCCTAGACATGCCATGCAACCTAACGACTTCTCTAAAGAACAAATCCGCAATGTTTGAAGCATCATCGGTTTTATGACAAGCTAGAAAATGTGCCATCTTAGATAATCTATCCACAACAACAAAAATAGAATCCCTCCCCTTCTTAGTCATAGGCAACCCCAAAATAAAGTCCATAGAAATGTCAATCCAAGTTCTTTTTAAGAATAGCACGCAAAAGTGTTCCCAAAGTTTTATTGACAACTTCAGTTTGTCCATCCGTTTGAGGATGACAAGTAGTAGAAAACAACAATTTTGTGCCAAGTTTAGCCCATAAAGTCTTCCAAAAGTAACTAAAGAATTTAACATCGCGACCAGAAACAATAGTCCTAGGCATGCCATGCAACCTAACGACTTCTCTAAAGAACAAATCCGCAATGTTTGAAGCATCATCGGTTTTATGACAAGCTATAAAATGTGCCATCTTAGAGAATCTATCCACAACAACAAAAATAGAATCCCTACCCTTCTTAGTCCTAGGCAACCCCAAAATAAAGTCCATAGAAATGTCAATCCAAGTTCTTTTTAAGAATAGCACGCAAAAGTGTTCCAAAGTTCTATTGACAACTTCAGTTTGTCCATCCGTTTGAGGATGACAAGTAGTAGAAAACAACAATTTTGTGCCAGGTTTAGCCCATAAAGTCTTCCAAAAGTAACTCAAGAATTTAACATCGCGACCAGAAACAATAGTCCTAGGCATGCCATGCAACCTAACGACTTCTCTAAAGAACAAATCCGCAATGTTTGAAGCATCATCGGTTTTATGACAAGCTATAAAATGTGCCATCTTAGAGAATCTATCCACAACAACAAAAATAGAATCCCTACCCTTCTTAGTCCTAGGCAACCCCAAAATAAAGTCCATAGAAATGTCAATCCAAGTTCTTTTTAAGAATAGCACGCAAAAGTGTTCCCAAAGTTCTATTGACAACTTCAGTCTGTCCATCTGTTTGAGGATGAAAAGTAGTAGAAAACAACAATTTTGTGCCAAGTTTAGCCCATAAAGTATTCCAAAAGTAACTCAAGAATTTAACATCGCGACCAGAAACAATAGTCCTAGGCATGCCATGCAACCTAACGACTTCTCTAAAGAACAAATCCGCAATGTTTGAAGCATCATCGGTTTTATGACAAGCTATAAAATGTGCCATCTTAGAGAATCTATCCACAACAACAAAAATAGAATCCCTACCCTTCTTAGTCCTAGGCAACCCCAAAATAAAGTCCATAGAAATGTCAATCCAAGTTCTTTTTAAGAATAGCACGCAAAAGTGTTCCCAAAGTTCTATTGACAACTTCAGTTTGTCCATCCGTTTGAGGATGACAAGTAGTAGAAAACAACAATTTTGTGCCAAGTTTAGCCCATAAAGTCTTCCAAAAGTAACTCAAGAATTTAACATCGCGACCAGAAACAATAGTCCTAGGCATGCCATGCAACCTAACGACTTCTCTAAAGAACAAATCCGCAATGTTTGAAGCATCATCGGTTTTATGACAAGCTATAAAATGTGCCATCTTAGAGAATCTATCCACAACAACAAAAATAGAATCCCTACCCTTCTTAGTCCTAGGCAACCCCAAAATAAAGTCCATAGAAATGTCAATCCAAGTTCTTTTTAAGAATAGCACGCAAAAGTGTTCCCAAAGTTCTATTGACAACTTCAGTTTGTCCATCCGTTTGAGGATGACAAGTAGTAGAAAACAACAATTTTGTGCCAAGTTTAGCCCATAAAGTCTTCCAAAAGTAACTCAAGAATTTAACATCGCGACCAGAAACAATAGTCCTAGGCATGCCATGCAACCTAACGACTTCTCTAAAGAACAAATCCGCAATGTTTGAAGCATCATCGGTTTTATGACAAGCTATAAAATGTGCCAATCTAGAGAATCTATCCACAACAACAAAAATAGAATTCCTCCCCTTCTTAGTCCTAGGCAACCCCAAAATAAAGTCCATAGAAATGTCAATCCAAGTTCTTTTTAAGAATAGCACGCAAAAGTGTTCCCAAAGTTCTATTGACAACTTCAGTTTGTCCATCCGTTTGAGGATGACAAGTAGTAGAAAACAACAATTTTGTGCCAAGTTTAGCCCATAAAGTCTTCCAAAAGTAACTCAAGAATTTAACATCGCGACCAGAAACAATAGTCCTAGGCATGCCATGCAACCTAACGACTTCTCTAAAGAACAAATCCGCAATGTTTGAAGCATCATCGGTTTTATGACAAGCTATAAAATGTGCCATCTTAGAGAATCTATCCACAACAACAAAAATAGAATCCCTCCCCTTCTTAGTCCTAGGCAACCCCAAAATAAAGTCCATAGAAATGTCAATCCAAGTTCTTTTTAAGAATAGCACGCAAAAGTGTTCCCAAAGTTCTATTGACAACTTCAGTTTGTCCATCCGTTTGAGGATGACAAGTAGTAGAAAACAACAATTTTGTGCCAAGTTTAGCCCATAAAGTCTTCCAAAAGTAACTCAAGAATTTAACATCGCGACCAGAAACAATAGTCCTAGGCATGCCATGCAACCTAACGACTTCTCTAAAGAACAAATCCGCAATGTTTGAAGCATCATCGGTTTTATGACAAGCTATAAAATGTGCCATCTTAGAGAATCTATCCACAACAACAAAAATAGAATCCCTACCCTTCTTAGTCCTAGGCAACCCCAAAATAAAGTCCATAGAAATGTCAATCCAAGTTCTTTTTAAGAATAGCACGCAAAAGTGTTCCCAAAGTTCTATTGACAACTTCAGTTTGTCCATCCGTTTGAGGATGACAAGTAGTAGAAAACAACAATTTTGTGCCAGTTTAGCCCATAAAGTCTTCCAAAA
Source organism: Primulina eburnea (assembly GCF_022965805.1). Taxonomy (NCBI): domain Eukaryota; kingdom Viridiplantae; phylum Streptophyta; class Magnoliopsida; order Lamiales; family Gesneriaceae; genus Primulina; species Primulina eburnea. Next base: position 7,113 of record NW_027331416.1, on the reverse strand, counting down.
GTAACTCAAGAATTTAACATCGCGACCAGAAACAATAGTCCTAGGCATGCCATGCAACCTAACGACTTCTCTAAAGAACAAATCCGCAATGTTTGAAGCATCATCGGTTTTATGACAAGCTATAAAATGTGCCATCTTAGAGAATCTATCCACAACAACAAAAATAGAATCCCTACCCTTCTTAGTCCTAGGCAACCCCAAAATAAAGTCCATAGAAATGTCAATCCAAGTTCTTTTTAAGAATAGCACGCAAAAGTGTTCCCAAAGTTCTATTGACAACTTCAGTTTGTCCATCCGTTTGAGGATGACAAGTAGTAGAAAACAACAATTTTGTGCCAAGTTTAGCCCATAAAGTCTTCCAAAAGTAACTCAAGAATTTAACATCGCGACCAGAAACAATAGTCCTAGGCATGCCATGCAACCTAACGACTTCTCTAAAGAACAAATCCGCAATGTTTGAAGCATCATCGGTTTTATGACAAGCTATAAAATGTGCCATCTAAGAGAATCTATCCACAACAACAAAAATAGAATTCCTCCCCTTCTTAGTCCTAGGCAACCCCAAAATAAAGTCCATAGAAATGTCAATCCAAGTTCTTTTTAAGAATAGCACGCAAATGTGTTCCAAAGTTCTATTGACAACTTCAGTTTGTCCATCCGTTTGAGGATGACAAGTAGTAGAAAACAACAATTTTGTGCCAAGTTTAGCCCATAAAGTCTTCCAAAAGTAACTCAAGAATTTAACATCGCGACCAGAAACAATAGTCCTAGGCATGCCATGCAACCTAACGACTTCTCTAAAGAACAAATCCGCAATGTTTGAAGCATCATCGGTTTTATGACAAGCTATAAAATGTGCCATCTTAGATAATCTATCCACAACAACAAAAATAGAATCCCTCCCCTTCTTAGTCCTAGGCAACCCCAAAATAAAGTCCATAGAAATGTCAATCCAAGTTCTTTTTAAGAATAGCACGCAAAAGTGTTCCCAAAGTTCTATTGACAACTTCAGTTTGTCCATCCGTTTGAGGATGACAAGTAGTAGAAAACAACAATTTTGTGCCAAGTTTAGCCCATAAAGTCTTCCAAAAGTAACTCAAGAATTTAACATCGCGACCAGAAACAATAGTCCTAGGCATGCCATGCAACCTAACGACTTCTCTAAAGAACAAATCCGCAATGTTTGAAGCATCATCGGTTTTATGACAAGCTATAAAATGTGCCATCTTAGAGAATCTATCCACAACAACAAAAATAGAATCCCTACCCTTCTTAGTCCTAGGCAACCCCAAAATAAAGTCCATAGAAATGTCAATCCAAGTTCTTTTTAAGAATAGCACGCAAAAGTGTTCCCAAAGTTCTATTGACAACTTCAGTTTGTCCATCCGTTTGAGGATGACAAGTAGTAGAAAACAACAATTTTGTGCCAGTTTAGCCCATAAAGTCTTCCAAAAGTAACTCAAGAATTTAACATCGCGACCAGAAACAATAGTCCTAGGCATGCCATGCAACCTAACGACTTCTCTAAAGAACAAATCCGCAATGTTTGAAGCATCATCGGTTTTATGACAAGCTATAAAATGTGCCATCTTAGAGAATCTATCCACAACAACAAAAATAGAATCCCTACCCTTCTTAGTCCTAGGCAACCCCAAAATAAAGTCCATAGAAATGTCAATCCAAGTTCTTTTTAAGAATAGCACGCAAAAGTGTTCCCAAAGTTCTATTGACAACTTCAGTTTGTCCATCCGTTTGAGGATGACAAGTAGTAGAAAACAACAATTTTGTGCCAAGTTTAGCCCATAAAGTCTTCCAAAAGTAACTCAAGAATTTAACATCGCGACCAGAAACAATAGTCCTAGGCATGCCATGCAACCTAACGACTTCTCTAAAGAACAAATCCGCAATGTTTGAAGCATCATCGGTTTTATGACAAGCTATAAAATGTGCCATCTTAGAGAATCTATCCACAACAACAAAAATAGAATCCCTACCCTTCTTAGTCCTAGGCAACCCCAAAATAAAGTCCATAGAAATGTCAATCCAAGTTCTTTTTAAGAATAGCACGCAAAAGTGTTCCCAAAGTTCTATTGACAACTTCAGTTTGTCCATCCGTTTGAGGATGACAAGTAGTAGAAAACAACAATTTTGTGCCAAGTTTAGCCCATAAAGTCTTCCAAAAGTAACTCAAGAATTTAACATCGCGACCAGAAACAATAGTCCTAGGCATGCCATGCAACCTAACGACTTCTCTAAAGAACAAATCCGCAATGTTTGAAGCATCATCGGTTTTATGACAAGCTATAAAATGTGCCATCTAAGAGAATCTATCCACAACAACAAAAATAGAATCCCTACCCTTCTTAGTCCTAGGCAACCCCAAAATAAAGTCCATAGAAATGTCAATCCAAGTTCTTTTTAAGAATAGCACGCAAAAGTGTTCCCAAAGTTCTATTGACAACTTCAGTTTGTCCATCCGTTTGAGGATGACAAGTAGTAGAAAACAACAATTTTGTGCCAAGTTTAGCCCATAAAGTCTTCCAAAAGTAACTCAAGAATTTAACATCGCGACCAGAAACAATAGTCCTAGGCATGCCATGCAACCTAACGACTTCTCTAAAGAACAAATCCGCAATGTTTGAAGCATCATCGGTTTTATGACAAGCTATAAAATGTGCCATCTTAGAGAATCTATCCACAACAACAAAAATAGAATCCCTACCCTTCTTAGTCCTAGGCAACCCCAAAATAAAGTCCATAGAAATGTCAATCCAAGTTCTTTTTAAGAATAGCACGCAAAAGTGTTCCCAAAGTTCTATTGACAACTTCAGTTTGTCCATCCGTTTGAGGATGACAAGTAGTAGAAAACAACAATTTTGTGCCAAGTTTAGCCCATAAAGTCTTCCAAAAGTAACTCAAGAATTTAACATCGCGACCAGAAACAATAGTCCTAGGCATGCCATGCAACCTAACGACTTCTCTAAAGAACAAATCCGCAATGTTTGAAGCATCATCGGTTTTATGACAAGCTATAAAATGTGCCATCTTAGAGAATCTATCCACAACAACAAAAATAGAATCCCTCCCCTTCTTAGTCCTAGGCAACCCCAAAATAAAGTCCATAGAAATGTCAATCCAAGTTCTTTTTAAGAATAGCACGCAAAAGTGTTCCCAAAGTTCTATTGACAACTTCAGTTTGTCCATCCGTTTGAGGATGACAAGTAGTAGAAAACAACAATTTTGTGCCAAGTTTAGCCCATAAAGTCTTCCAAAAGTAACTCAAGAATTTAACATCGCGACCAGAAACAATAGTCCTAGGCATGCCATGCAACCTAACGACTTCTCTAAAGAACAAATCCGCAATGTTTGAAGCATCATCGGTTTTATGACAAGCTATAAAATGTGCCATCTTAGAGAATCTATCCACAACAACAAAAATAGAATCCCTACCCTTCTTAGTCCTAGGCAACCCCAAAATAAAGTCCATAGAAATGTCAATCCAAGTTCTTTTTAAGAATAGCACGCAAAAGTGTTCCCAAAGTTCTATTGACAACTTCAGTTTGTCCATCCGTTTGAGGATGACAAGTAGTAGAAAACAACAATTTTGTGCCAGGTTTAGCCCATAAAGTCTTCCAAAAGTAACTCAAGAATTTAACATCGCGACCAGAAACAATAGTCCTAGGCATGCCATGCAACCTAACGACTTCTCTAAAGAACAAATCCGCAATGTTTGAAGCATCATCGGTTTTATGACAAGCTAGAAAATGTGCCATCTTAGATAATCTATCCACAACAACAAAAATAGAATCCCTCCCCTTCTTAGTCCTAGGCAACCCCAAAATAAAGTCCATAGAAATGTCAATCCAAGTTCTTTTTAAGAATAGCACGCAAAAGTGTTCCCAAAGTTCTATTGACAACTTCAGTTTGTCCATCCGTTTGAGGATGACAAGTAGTAGAAAACAACAATTTTGTGCCAAGTTTAGCCCATAAAGTCTTCCAAAAGTAACTCAAGAATTTAACATCGCGACCAGAAACAATAGTCCTAGGCATGCCATGCAACCTAACGACTTCTCTAAAGAACAAATCCGCAATGTTTGAAGCATCATCGGTTTTATGACAAGCTATAAAATGTGCCATCTTAGAGAATCTATCCACAACAACAAAAATAGAATCCCTACCCTTCTTAGTCCTAGGCAACCCCAAAATAAAGTCCATAGAAATGTCAATCCAAGTTCTTTTTAAGAATAGCACGCAAAAGTGTTCCCAAAGTTCTATTGACAACTTCAGTTTGTCCATCCGTTTGAGGATGACAAGTAGTAGAAAACAACAATTTTGTGCCAGGTTTAGCCCATAAAGTCTTCCAAAAGTAACTCAAGAATTTAACATCGCGACCAGAAACAATAGTCCTAGGCATGCCATGCAACCTAACGACTTCTCTAAAGAACAAATCCGCAATGTTTGAAGCATCATCGGTTTTATGACAAGCTATAAAATGTGCCATCTTAGAGAATCTATCCACAACAACAAAAATAGAATCCCTACCCTTCTTAGTCCTAGGCAACCCCAAAATAAAGTCTATTGAAATGTCAATCCAAGTTCTTTTTAAGAATAGCACGCAAAAGTGTTCCCAAAGTTCTATTGACAACTTCAGTTGTCCATCCGTTTGAGGATGACAAGTAGTAGAAAACAACAATTTTGTGCCAAGGTTTAGCCCATAAAGTCTTCCAAAAGTAACTCAAGAATTTAACATCGCGACCAGAAACAATAGTCCTAGGCATGCCATGCAACCTAACGACTTCTCTAAAGAACAAATCCGCAATGTTTGAAGCATCATCGGTTTTATGACAAGCTATAAAATGTGCCATCTTAGAGAATCTATCCACAACAACAAAAATAGAATCCCTACCCTTCTTAGTCCTAGGCAACCCCAAAATAAAGTCTATTGAAATGTCAATCCAAGTTCTTTTTAAGAATAGCACGCAAAAGTGTTCCCAAAGTTCTATTGACAACTTCAGTTTGTCCATCTGTTTGAGGATGAAAAGTAGTAGAAAACAACAATTTTTTGCCAAGTTTGGCCCATAAAGTATTCCAAAAGTAACTCAAGAATTTAACATCGCGACCAGAAACAATAGTCCTAGGCATGCCATGCAACCTAACGACTTCTCTAAAGAACAAATCTGCAATGTTTGAAGCATCATTGGTTTTATGACAAGCTATAAAATGTGCCATCTTAGAGAATCTATCCACAACAACAAAAATAGAATCCCTACCCTTCTTAGTCCTAGGCAACCCCAAAATAAAGTCCATAGAAATGTCAATCCAAGTTCTTTTTAAGAATAGCACGCAAAAGTGTTCCCAAAGTTCTATTGACAACTTCAGTTTGTCCATCCGTTTGAGGATAACAAGTAGTAGAAACAACAATTTTGTGCCAAGTTTAGCCCATAAAGTCTTCCAAAAGTAACACAAGAATTTAACATCGCGACCAGAAAACAATAGTCCTAGGCATGCCATGCAACCTAACGACTTCTCTAAAGAACAAATCCGCAATGTTTGAAGCATCATCGGTTTTATGACAAGCTATAAAATGTGCCATCTTAGATAATCTATCCACAACAACAAAAATAGAATCCCTACCCTTCTTAGTCCTAGGCAACCCCAAAATAAAGTCCATAGAAATGTCAATCCAAGTTCTTTTTAAGAATAGCACGCAAAAGTGTTCCCAAAGTTCTATTGACAACTTCAGTTTGTCCATCCGTTTGAGGATGACAAGTAGTAGAAAACAACAATTTTGTGCCAGGTTTAGCCCATAAAGTCTTCCAAAAGTAACTCAAGAATTTAACATCGCGACCAGAAACAATAGTCCTAGGCATGCCATGCAACCTAACGACTTCTCTAAAGAACAAATCCGCAATGTTTGAAGCATCATCGGTTTTATGACAAGCTATAAAATGTGCCATCTTAGAGAATCTATCCACAACAACAAAAATAGAATCCCTCCCCTTCTTAGTCCTAGGCAACCCCAAAATAAAGTCCATAGAAATGTCAATCCAAGTTCTTTTTAAGAATAGCACGCAAAAGTGTTCCCAAAGTTTATTGACAACTTCAGTTTGTCCATCCGTTTGAGGATGACAAGTAGTAGAAAACAACAATTTTGTGCCAAGTTTAGCCCATAAAGTCTTCCAAAAGTAACTAAAGAATTTAACATCGCGACCAGAAACAATAGTCCTAGGCATGCCATGCAACCTAACGACTTCTCTAAAGAACAAATCCGCAATGTTTGAAGCATCATCGGTTTTATGACAAGCTATAAAATGTGCCATCTTAGATAATCTATCCACAACAACAAAAAAGAATCCCTACCCTTCTTAGTCCTAGGCAACCCCAAAATAAAGTCCATAGAAATGTCAATCAAGTTCTTTTAAGAATAGCACGCAAAAGTGTTTCCCAAAGTTCTATTGACACTTCAGTTTGTCCATCCGTTTGAGGATGACAAGTAGTAGAAAACACTAATTTTGTGCCAAGTTAGCCCATAAAGTCTTCCAAAAGTAACTCAAGAATTTAACATCGCGACCAGAAAACAATAGTCCTAGGCATGCCATGCAACCTAACGACTTCTCTAAAGAACAAATCCGCAATGTTTGAAGCATCATTGGTTTTATGACAAGCTATAAAATGTGCCATCTTAGAGAATCTATCCACAACAACAAAAATAGAATCCTACCCTTCCTTAGTCCTAGGCAACCCCAAAATAAAGTCCATAGAAATGTCAATCCAAGTTCTTTTTAGAATAGCACGCAAAAGTGTTCCCATAGTTCTATTGGCAACTTCAGTTTGTCCATCCGTTTGAGGATGACAAGTAGTAGAAAACAACAATTTTGTGCCAGGTTTTAGCCCATAAAGTCTTCCAAAAGTATCTCAAGAATTTAACATCGCGACCAAAAACAATAGTCCTCTAGGCATGCCATGCAACCTAACGACTTCTCTAAAGAACAATATCGCCATGTTTGAAGCATCATCGGGTTTTATGACAAGCTATAAAATGTGCCAGCTTAGAGAATCTATCGCACAACATCAAAAAGAGATCCCTAACCCTTCTTAGTCCTAGGCACACCC
>NW_027331415.1:31829-75663 GCF_022965805.1 Primulina eburnea | reverse complement strand
GTTTAACATGATTGGTTGGGTACTATCAGACTGATTCTGACGTTCTTATTATCAAGGTGTTGATAAATAAGAATGGAGCAATTGGGGTATGCTCGTATAAGGACATGTTTAGTCCGAAGCACATAGAGATGTGAACCCACGGCTGATTGTATCAATGAACCATTGAGGGCCACACAATACTAGCTTTCTAGATCCCGTTGAGAAGTAAAAATAGTTCAATGTGTTTGAACGGCTTTATAACGGAGTTTATAAGCGTAAGAAAAATGGAAGTATGACTTCTATAATGGAGAAAATATTCAAAGTGTTGAACGACTTATAAATGAGTTTTATAAGTGTAAGGAAAAATAGAAGTATGACTTCTATGAGAGAAATGTAAATTTTGATTTATGGAAGTGTTCCTAAATTAAAATTTGGCCAAGAGAATAATGTAATTGAAAATTGTGATTTTCATAAACATTATTTGGACTAAATTAACATTATTCAAGTGTTGAATTAATTAAACACTAGTGGACCTAGTAGAGTCCAAATAATTAAATTAATTCAAGGTGTTGAATTAATAAATTATATTGAGTCTTGTAGAGCTCAATTTAAATTAATTATTTAACTAGTGGGACTTGGGTAAATTCAAGTAATGTTTAATAGTCTCAATATGTTTGAGATATTAAATTAGTCCCAGGTTTTTATTTTGATAAAAACCATTATATACATGCTTGGGGGGTGAGAGGTGGGATCTTTTGATAAAAACTTGCATGGCATGCACTTTTTCCTTTTGCTTTTTGCCCACCCAAGACCTGCATCTCATCTCCTCCCTCCTCCAAGCTAGATGGCCGAAACTAGCATCCAAAATTTTCTCCAATTTTTCTTCCTTTGTGTGTTCTTCAATTTGTTGGAGAAAACACCCACTTCTCTTTGAAAAATCCTCATGTTTTTCAGTGCAAAATATGAGGGGATCTTCCTAGTTAGTGGTGGGCCAATTTTTGAAGGAAAGGAAGGAAAGCTTGTAGATCTTCTTCCATTCAAGAGCTAAGGTTTTAAATCTTAGTTGGAGCCATACATCAACCTCAAGAGGTGGATATGTATACTTTCTTACACCCTATGAATGTCCATTGTGTGTATGTTTTGTATTGTTGCACATGAAAAGAGGGTGGCCGAAATTTTCACTTTAAAATTCGATTTGTGCTTCCCGTTGCGCTTCCGGCCACCGCCTAGCAGCATCGCTTACATGATTCCCTAGGTATCAAATGATAGTGCCTGCAAGAACCATTCAATTATGGTTAGCGTACAGTACGGTCCCTTCAACTCATATATCCCGACCGATTCGACAACCATTGGTTCATCGAGAGTTGTCAATGAATCGATACTATGTGTCATGTCGTAGTTGCATCGATGGTGCAATCTATGAAACACCTTTCATAATTACAACCATACTCTGGCCAGAGATTTCGATCTACATACACATGATAACACATAGGATATCCATACCCGAAGGCAAGCGGTGAATCCCCGACTACAATGCATCGACTCCTATGTGTTTCGACAGAACACCCAACATTGCCACCTGATGACCCCATGAGAGTCGGTAAACAAGTCAAAGTGTAATTCTAGCACATAGAGTCTCAATGTTGTCCCGGGTCATAAGGACTAATTCTGTACAACCATAAACCAGGACTTTTCCACTCGATAAGTGAGAACCACTTGGAAAGTCCTTTTATGGAGGGTTGTTCAGTGCACTCTACCAGGAGCACCTATCTGCATGTTCGGACATCACAATGTCCCCTACCAATGAAACATGGTACTCACATCGCAGATACTAGTCTCTAACTCGAGCGGCCTATATCCTTCTTAGTGGCGGCTGAATCGACTAGGAACCGTTTAGAATATACAGTATTACAAATATGAGTTTCATGATACTCATCATATGAGCATCTCATATTCTTCCTACTATTTGTATATTCAAGGGCTTTATCTATGCAGCTAGCATGGGTATACAGATAAAGATTCGCCAAAATAATAATTTAAAATATTATTAAAATAAAGACTGCTTATTCATAGAGTTTCATTGTGAACACTCGGCCAACACTTGGCTCGACGGGCACCTACTCTAACAATCTCCCACTTGCACTAGAGCCAACTACCCATATGCTTAAAACCCATTGATTCGCGATGCTTGTCGAACAATGGTCCAGGTAAAGGCTTAGCTAGTGGATCAACAACATAATATGCGGAGCCGACTTTGTCAATAGACACTACTCTTCTTTCCACAATCTCTCCGAGGATGTGGTACTTTCTCAATACGAGTTTGGATTTCTGATGAGACCTTGGCTCCTTTGCTTGAGCTATAGCTCCCGTGTTGTCACACAACACCGGGACAGGAGCAACTCCATTAGGAATGACGTCCAACTCTTGGATGAAATTCTTTATCCAAACAGCCTCTCTTGCTGCATCTGATGCAGCAATGTATACGGCCTCTGTGCTGGAATCCGCAGTATTGTCTTGCTTGGAACTCTTCCAAGAGACAGCAGCACCGTTGAGCATGAATACAAAACTAGAGGTTGTCTTCGAGTTATCGATATCGCTTTGGAAGCTAGTGTCGGTATAGTCTTCCAATTTCAGTTCTCCACCCCATAGACCAAGAACAACTTATTGGTCCTTCTCAACTGCTTGAGGATGTCTTTCACAGCTTTCAGGTGTGGAGACCAGGGTTCGATTGATATCTTTTCACTACACATAGTGAAAACGCCACGTCAGGACGTGTAGATATCATCCCATACATGATGTTACCAATTGCCGAAGCATACGGAATGCGTGTCATCGTCACTATCTCTGCATCAGTCTCAGGAGACAGACTTGGATAGGGACACGCCATGACACATTGGTAGATGTCCTCTCAAGGACGCATCCATCGAGAACCGCTTCACGATGGTATCATGTATGTGGACTGGGTGAGACCAAGCCATCTTTTCGATCTATCTCTATAGATCTGTATCCCAATACAAAAGATGCTTCTCCCAAGTCCTGCATCGAGAACTTACTCGTTAACCATATCTTAGTTGATTGCAACATTCCTACATCATTCCCAATGAGTAGAATGTTATCAACATATAACACCAGGAATGTCACAACACTCCCACTGACCTTCTTATACACATAGGGTCCCTCATGATTCTTAGTAAATCAAACTATTTGATTGTACTGTCGAATCTGAGGTTCCAACTCCTAGATGCCTGCTTTAGATCATAAATAGATCTCTGAAGTTTGCATACCATATGCTCACTTCCGATAGATGTAAACCCTTCAGGTTTAGACATGTAAATAACTTTCTTAAGATCCCCATTTAAGAAAGTTTGTCTTGACATCCATCTGCCATATCTCATAGTCATACTATGCAGCTATGGCTAATAAAATCCTTATGGACTTGAACATTGCGATTGGGAAAAGGTTTCCTCAAAGTCAACTCCTTGTCTTTGAGTACATCCTTTTGCCACCAATCGCGCCTTGAAGGTCAACACCTTCCCATCCTCCCCAAGTCCCTGTGGGAACAGTTCCCACAGGTGGATCCACAAGATCCTACACTTGGTTCGAATGCATGGAATTCAACTCAGATTCCATTTCTTCAAGTCACTTGGATGAATTGGCATCAGATAACGCTTCCTTGAAGGTCCATGGATCACATCCATGGTTAGGCTCATCATGGCCTTCTTCAAGAAGCTGACCATACCTCATAGGTGGTCTCGAGAGTCTCTCGGATCTTTTAGGAGCTTGTATCTCCTCTCTTGGCTCATCGGGTGTGGGTTCTATAATTGTGGGTTTCTCTCGAACCTCTTCGAGTTCTATCATCTGCCTTTTTCTATCCAATAGAAAATCCCTTTCCAAAAAGGTTGCATTCCTAGAAACAAACACTTTTGTTTCTTGGGGATGATAGAAATGATATCCAACTTAATTCCTTGGATATCCCACAAAGTAACATAAAATGGATCAACAATCCAATTTATCTCCCACTTACCTGCTTCACATAAGCAGGGCTCCCCATATTCTAAGATAAGAATATTTGGGAGGCTTACCCATCCATATCTCATATGGTATCTGCCTTTGAATGGACATTTAGTAGAATATCTTTTACTTTTAAGTTATAGAGATCGTTTTCAAGTTCTCAAGTACCAATTAAACATTCATTCTTGTAAATGTTGCAAACACCTTTGCTAAATAAACAAGAATATCCATTTTTATCACAATAGAAATGGAAACAATGTTTTACACCAAACAGGTACAAACAAAACATCTCTTAAAATTAACTTAAAGTATTGTTCAATAATAAGTAAACATCCTCAATAGCCTTGGCAGCAACTCTTGCTCCATTGCTCATTCTCAAGAAGGTCACACCTTCTTTAAGCTTCCTACTTCTTCCCATCACCTGTAACCCATTACAGAGATGTGAGTCACAACCGGTATCTAATACCCAAGAAGTAGAGTTAATTGAAATGTTTACTTCAATTTAGAACATACCATTTCCAGAACTCTTCTGGGCCAGATACTCCTTGCAATTTCGCCTCCAATGTCCAGGCTTCTTGCAGTGATGACATACATCACCAGTCTTGTCAGCCTTAACTGGTCTTGCTGTCTCAACGGGATTCGGAGATTGCCTCATCAAGGGCACGTTCTTCTTGGGACGTTGGAAAGAGCTCTTCTTTCCATTCTCATGTGGATCAATCTTCGTACCAGATGAAGAACCCACATAAAGAACCAACTTCTCTTTCTTGATGGTGGATTCAAACGTAACAAGCATGTTCACCAACTCCTCAAGGGTCGGTTCCATCTTGTTCATGTTGAAATTCACCACAAAAGGATCAAATGAGCTAGGCAGCGATAACAGCAACATGTCGGTGGTCAACTCCGAAGGCAGGATCAGATCCATGCCAACGAGCTTGTCCACGAGCCCGATCACCTTTAGGCCATGCTCATGGACCGAGGTCCCCTCTCGCATGCGCAAAGTGATCAGCTCCTTGACGGTAGCATGCCTAAGAGGACGCGTTTGCTCTCCAAAGAGCTCTTTGAGATGCAAATGAATGTCAGCAGCACTCTTTGCACCCTCAAAACGCCTCTGTAGCTCATCGTTCATAGAAGTCAGCATATAACACCTGGCTATCAAGTCATGGTCACACCATTCCTTGTAAGCCTGCAATTCCTCAGGATTGCAGTCAGTCGGAGCCTCAACAGGGGGCGACTGAGTTAGTGTATATGTTACCCTTTCCGAATTTAAGACTATTTTCAAATTTCTTAGCCAAGTGAGGTAATTAGGTCCAGTTAATATGTGTTTGTCGAGTATTATAGATATCGAATTGCGCATCGAAGACATTGTCGATTTGTACTGAAAAGTAAAAACAGATAAATGTTGATGACTATTTTAAATATTTAGTAAGATATGAAGTTTGGACTTATACTTCATAAATATTTGCTCCCACTGTTTTGACATCTTTCACTACCCTCTAGTGAAAACGGGAAACTCCTTTCCTCAGTAGGTACGTAAGGTCCAATTAGCGAATTATGATCCCGAATAATATCAGCCAATCACAAAACCTAAAAGGTAGTTTCCAATTGCATCACAATGCAACCCTTAACGTAAACTTTTGTCTCACGTTTGATTAGGACCCAATAATATGACGTCGTTCATCTTCACGTGTCAAGCCTTACCCATCGATGTTGAACCTTAATGGACGGTCGCCATGAGTTCCCTCAATAATATGAGCCGAAATCATGGGAGTTCCACGTAGTTCACATCACCATGTCAATGGATGTCACAGCTTTCCGGCACTCGAGGCTCCCCCAATAATATGAGCCGAGCCCGAGTACGGGTAGCGTTCATCATGCACCCATTGTCGATGGAAGACAAGGAAATTATAAACAAATTTATAATTCCCCTTTTCAGGCTTGATATTAATTTTGAATCTTATTCAAAATGAGGGTTTTTAATTTTGAAAGGTCTCATCATTAATTTTATTTTAAAAGCTCGCCATGTTTGATCGTATGTTTGTCGGATTCATGCAACTTTGTTATTATCATAATAATAACGCACATACTCATTATTTATAACATATCATGCATATATTATAAACAGTAAACAAACAAGGATGATCAATCGCCCCAATACTAACGGTCCGTGTGAGCTAAACACGGACCTAGGTCCAATCCTAGGGTAAATGCACGGGATGCAAATGCAACATTTACATAAGCTTCCAATATTTACATGTCTTCGATCTTCATAATCATCATGGCCACCATCTTCCAATCTTGATCATCCACTATACTAATATTTACAAATAAATATCCATGGCAAATAGGGATACATCTCATGGGGTGGGAACGGGCCATAAACCAAGCCCACTTGATAAATTGATAATTATTACAATCATTCAACACAAAATATCCTAGCATACACCTAGCAAATTGGGCTTGGGCTTTTGATCATCCTTAATGCATAATATCACATATCATACACCATCAATTAATTATCACAATAATTAATTGATCCAATATTATATATCTTGATCCAATCACTAACCGCCACGATAATAAACTAAATTAACAAAGTATACAAACACCTTTGTCTACTTTCAAATTAATTTATTTATAACCGAATTTCTTGTAAATCACCATTTACTATAAATAATTAAAGTCCAACTTAAATTATTTATTTCATGAGAAAAATTTGCAACTTTTGTAATTTTAAACTTAAGGGCCCAAAAACTCATTTTTCACCAAAAATATTTTGGCCCATTTAAAATCACAAACATGTTAGCCATCCAATGGCCCAACAACTCAAGGCCCATGACACTTTGATATTCCAAAACACTTTTGGAAACCCTAGCCGTCATCGCCGTCGCCGGAGCTCCGTCGCCGGATTCCGGCCAACTTACCAAAAAAATTTTTTTTTTTATTTAAAACAAGGGGTTGTTCGGGCAGCCCCTCGGGCTGCTCTAGCTGCCCGAAACGGGCAGCCCCTCGGGCAGCCCGAGCTGCCCGACACGGGCAGCAACATGCTGCCCGAAATCCCCATATTCATGCCTTGATTTCGTTGCAAAATTTTGTTCTCATGCGGTTAGAAATCAATCTCAATATAATATCTTGTAGTTGCTACACAAAATCGTAACCATAGCTCGGATACCACTTGAAAGCGGACCGGTTACGGTGGCCGGAAGCGCAACGGAAGCACAAAAATCGAATTTTAAAGTGAAAATTTCGGCCACCATCTTTTCATGTGCAACAAATACAAAAACATACACAAAATGACATTCATAGGGTGTAAGAAAGTATACCTATCAACCTCTTGAGGTTGATGTATGGCTCCAACTAAGATTTAAAAACCTTAGCTCTTGAATGGAAGAAGATCTACAAGCTTTCCTTCCTTTCCTTCAAAATTAGGCCCACCACTAACTAGGAAGATCCCCTCATATTTTGCACTAGAAAAACATGAGGATTTTTCAAAGAGAAGTGTGTGTTTTCTCCAACAAATTGAAGAACACAAAAGGAAGAAAAATTGGAGAGAATTTTGGATGCTAGTTTCGGCCATCTAGCTTGGAGGAGGGAGGAGAATGAGTTAATTGCATGTCTTGGTGTTGCAAAAAGCAAAAGTGAAAAAGTTGCATGCCATGCAATTTTTTATTCAAAAGTAATCTCCACCTCTTCACCTCCCAAGCATGTATATAATATGGTTTTTATCAAAATAAAAACCATGGACTAAATTTAAATATCTCAAACATATTTGAGACTAATTAAACATTACTTGAATTTACCCAAGTCCCACTAGTTAAATAATTAATTTAAATTGAGCTTTACAAGACTCAATATAATTTAATTAATTCAACACTTGAATTAATTTAATTATTTGGACTCTACTAGGTCCACTAGTGTTTAATTAATTCAACACTTGAATTAATTTAATTTAGTCCATAATAATGTTTATGAAAATCACAATTTTCAATTACATTATTCTCTTGGCCAAATTTTAATTTAGGAACACTTCCATAAATCAAAATTTACATTTCTCTCATAGAAGTCATACTTCTATTTTTCCTTACACTTATAAACTCATTTATAAGTCGTTCAACACTTTGAACTATTTTCTCCATTATAGAAGTCATACTTCCAATTTTTCTTACGCTTATAAACTCCTTTATAAGCCGTTCAACACATTGAACTATTTTTACTTCTCAACGGGATCTAGAAAGCTAGTACTTGTGTGGCCCTCAATGGTTCATTGATACAACTAGCCGTGGGTTCACATCTCTATGTGATTCGAACTAAACATGTCCTTATACGAGCATACCCCAATTGCTCCATTCTTATTTATCAACATCTTGATAATAAGAACGTCAGAACTCAAGTCTGATAGTACCCAACCAATCATGTTAAACGCCTAGCAGCATCGCTTACATGATTCCCTAGGTATCAAATGATAGTGCCTGCAAGAACCATTCAATTATGGTTAGCGTACAGTACGGTCCCTTCAACTCATATATCCCGACCGATTCGACAACCATTGGTTCATCGAGAGTTGTCAATGAATCGATAATATGTGTCATGTCGTAGTTGCATCGATGGTGCAATCTATGAAACACCTTTCATAATTACATCCATACTCTGGCCAGAGATTTCGATCTACATACACATGATAACACATAGGATATCCATACCCGAAGGCAAGCGGTGAATCCCCGACTACAATGCATCGACTCCTATGTGTTTCGACAGAACATCCAACCTTGCCACCTGATGACCCCATGAGAGTCGGTAAACAAGTCAAAGTGTAATTCTAGCACATAGAGTCTCAATGTTGTCCCGGGTCATAAGGACTAATTCTGTACAACCATAAACCAGGACTTTTCCACTCGATAAGTGAGAACCACTTGGAAAGTCCTTTTATGGAGGGTTGTTCAGTGCACTCTACCAGGAGCACCTATCTGCATGTTCGGACATCACAATGTCCCCTACCAATGAAACATGGTACTCACATCGCAGATACTAGTCTCTAACTCGAGCGGCCTATATCCTTCTTAGTGGCGGCTGAATCGACTAGGAACCGTTTAGAATATACAGTATTACAAATATGAGTTTCATGATACTCATCATATGAGCATCTCATATTCTTTCTACTATTTGTATATTCAAGGGCTTTATCTATGCAGCTAGCATGGGTATACAGATAAAGATTCGCCAAAATAATAATTTCAAATATTATTAAAATAAAGACTGCTTATTCATAGAGTTTCATTGTGAACACTCGGCCAACACTTGGCTCGACGGGCACCTACTCTAACAACACCGGCAGGAGTAGAGACTGACACTGTATCTATCAACGGAGTAGTAGCCATCTCATGCTCATCAACAAATACAACAGATACAAATGAATGAGATGCTCCTGTGTCTATCAGTATGCGTGCAGGATGATTAAAAATAAGACAGATACCTGCGATAACTCCGCCCGGTGCGTCTTGAACTTGATCCTGGGTTAAAGCATGAACTCGAGCCTGCTGTGGCCCTGAGAAACGCTGCTGTGCAGAACCTCTAGGCTGAGGATAGCTAGACTGCTGGAAAGACTGAGTCGGAACAAAAGGTCTAGTTGTTTGTCCTCCAAAACCCTGACCAAACTGAGGTTGCTGAAATTGTTGTCTTGCCGCATTCGGACATACTCTAGCATAATGTCCAACTTGCCCACAATATTACAAGATCCTTGAACTCCCGTACACTGAGTACTGAAATGCTTACCACCACAACGATCACAAAATACTCCAGCTGGGGACCCAACTGAGCTCCCACGCTGACTGCCGGAACTAGAAGAACTGCTACGAGTCTGTTTCTTGAACTGTTTTCCTTTGGCCTTAAAGTTTTTCTGTTTTGGTTGCTGATAAGGCTGCGAAGGCTGATACGGCAATAAAGATGGGTATAGTGGTGCACCCACTGGCATCGGCACATTACCTCCAAAACTCTAAGGAAAACCTGGTTGGGCTGACTGTGGTTCTGCCAAAAGTAGACTCGCTTCCACATTCTTGGCTTTCTCAACAGCATCGGCATAATTAACAGGTGCTCCAGCTATTACCAAAGTGCAAATGGTTCGATTCAATCCTTGCATAAAATGCGATAGCTTGTTCCGATCACTGCTAGCAACATGAGGAACATAGGCAAGAAGCGCTGAGAATTGAGAGGCATACTCCACAACAGTCATATTTCCCTGAGTCAATCTATTGAACTCAGCTTTCTTGGCCGAATAATAAGAAGGCGGTGAATACTCTCGAGTAAACTGAGCACAAAACACATCCCAAGTAACTCTTTCACCCGATTCCTTCAAAGCATCCTCAGTAGTTTC
Organism: Primulina eburnea; assembly: GCF_022965805.1. NCBI lineage: Eukaryota > Viridiplantae > Streptophyta > Magnoliopsida > Lamiales > Gesneriaceae > Primulina > Primulina eburnea. The sequence continues at coordinate 65,306 of NW_027331415.1, read as the reverse complement.
CCACCACAACTGAGCTCGGTCCTTTAATTGACAAATGGCCAACTTAAGCTGCAAATCAGGGGTGTACTCCAGCATATTGAACAAACGCTTCATACTCTTCAGCCACGCTATAGCTTTCTCACCATCTTCATTACCAAAGAATCGAGGAGGACGCATATTCTGAAATCGAGATATCTCAAGTTCCATTTCACCCACTCCTCTCGTCAACTGATCCACTTCCCGATCAACATTAACATTTCGTGCTTCACCCCGAGGACGACGACCTCGTCTTCCCCAGTCAGTCTCGTTCAGTCCTCTAACGTTAGGAGCTTCAGACTCCTGAACAACTTCCTTTCCTTTTCTACTCTTCCGCCCAGGTGCCATCTACAAGACACAGGTATTTAATCCACAGGCAGAAACAAATAATCGGTTGAGTATAAAAGCATAAACTTAAACAAATACACTCTAGTCATGCTGATACAATTAATTCAAAACATATAAACAAGTAAGAGCAAATAATCAAAACACATGCACAATCATTTTATTTGTGTCTAAACTCGAGTGTCCTAGACTCTAATTCGAGCGTATCCCAGTTACGCTCTGATACGAAACTGTCAGGGCCCGTGCTCTAATTAATATTTAATTACCAAACAACAAGGATTAATTAGTATAAACAGCGAAAACGACTTTAAAACGTTCATTTGGGCCTACAGAAATTTCGGCATGACCTCCCCGTAAGTAGGACATCCCAAAAATTTCAAAACACAACAACAGTAATATACGCTCGAAAATAACGTCAAGTTCACAACCAACCAAACAAATATCCTACAGCCGCACTGGCCAGGACTAGACACAACAAACCACAAATAAAATCCAAACCACATAAAGACATCACCATACAGCTACACAGGGCATCTCCCTGGCAAATGTATCAAACCAGTATAATATATAAATATCTGGGAACTCTGACACAAACCAACTGACTACTGGGTTCCACTCGCTGACGCTCCACCAGACACGTCAAAACCCCTGGAATGACCTGCTATGGCATCAAAAACAACCACAACATCAAAAGAAAACAGGGGTCGGACCCCAGTACGACAAACCAGTAAAATCACGACGCAAATAAAAGACATGTAATAATATCAAGTAAATGCAATGCTATGCGATGCATGAATGGTAACAATGGGATAACGGATACCGAATGGAGTCCAAACGAATAGCATCATCAACAGTAACAGTGGCCACCCGTGCCAGGAATGCAGCATCAAATCGCCGCTCGTCCATGCACGTAGCATCGGGAATGCGAGTAGCTAAGTCGCTCGTCCCTAGCTGTCATCTGGGAATGTGGCTAATCCTAATCCACTCGTCCCTCTGATGACTCAATATATCTCAACAGAATCAACATAAATAGCCGTCAAAGGAGGCAAGGCTCAATATGTTATGCCAATACAATTTATGCATGAATGCAACAATATAAACATTCAATGCACATCATAGCAAACAACATTCACCGAATATTCGTACACGCCAATATAACCGTCATAATGATATAGGTTTGAGCGTACCTCAATTGCAACTTACAATACCACAGATTCTTAAGGAATATCGAACAAACTCGTCCAACAACCAAACCTACAATATAAATTCGCTATACACTTCAATATAATGCATACCAAACGACTAAACCAAAATAAATCGGCTCGGTTAAAATTCGAAATCCGGACAGCTTATATAACCCTTGAACAATCTGAATTCAAGCTTGATACCTCAAGAAACGAAGCTAGAATGCACAACGGTAATTCGTAAAGGTGGCTCGCCGGAACAAGTCGCCGGAAATACTGTTCACGCCGGAAACCTAGCTGGAAATTAGGGGAAAAGCTCAATTCTACACTTATATAAACTAATACACCAAGAACAACCAAAATTCGAAGCCAAAAGCTTACCTAAACCGAATCGAAGCTTACACGTACTGTTGCTGGAAAAACAAGACCAATCGAGCTCAACACCTTCCGATTCATGGCAGGAAATACTCTAATAGAAGGAAAGAGGAGATTTCTAACCTACTGCGCTTAAAAACCGGCTGCTGGCGGCGCGACGGCACTGAAGCAGAAAGATGGAGAGAAACGACGGGCAAGCTGGGGAAGAGCCTACTGGATTTTGAGCGATCTGATTTCTGATTTCTGTCAATTGGGTTTGGGTATTTATTAACAAATGAAATGGGCTGGGCCATTAGTAATTGGGCCTCACATAACGACTTCGCTAAAGAACAAATCCGCAATGTTTCAAGCATCATCGGTTTTATGACAAGCTATAAAATGTGCCATCTTTGAGAATCTATCCACAACAACAAAAATAGAATCCCTCCCCTTCTTAGTCCTAGGCAACCCCAAAATAAAGTCCATACAAATGTAAATCCAATTTCTTTTTAAGAATAGCACGCAAAACTGTTCCCAAAGTTCTATTGACAACTTCAGTTTGTCCATCCTTTTGAGGATGACAAGTAGTAGAAAACAACAATTTTGTACCAAGTTTAGCCCATAAAGTCTTCCAAAAGTAACTCAAGAATTTAACATCGCGACCAGAAACAATATTCCTAGACATGCCATGCAACCTAACGACTTCTCTAAAGAACAAATCCGCAATGTTTGAAGCATCATCGGTTTTATGACAAGCTATAAAATGTGCCATCTTAGAGAATCTATCCACAACAATAAAAATAGAATCCCTCCCCTTCTTAGTCCTAGTCAACCCAAAAAAAAAGTCCATAGAAATGTCAATCCAAGTTCTATTTAAGAATAGCACGCAAAAGTGTTCCCAAAGTTCTATTGACAACTTCAGTTTGTCCATACGTTTGAGGATGACAAGTAGTAGAAAACAACAATTTTGTGCCAAGTTTAGCCCATAAAGTCTTCCAAAATGTGGGGACCCAGACGCTAATCAAGTTCTTTATCATAATTGGGACTAATTAATCAATTAAAACAGGGTCTAATAATTTTTTTTTTTAAAATGCGGAACGTAGTGAAATTAAAACATATATACATATCAGTATATAAAATACAAGTCCGGTATTACAACACATTTATGCAAACTAGGGTTTGACACTACTATCAAGTGTTCAACCCTATCTCTAGTCCAAGTCCGGTGCCACCACTCTAATCACGATCTCTCTTCATCTCCTGGACCCTGATCCTGTCCCACCTGTTGTCAAGTACACATACAGACAAGACAACAGCCGGATAAACCGGTCAGAATATACTCCCAGTATAAATCAACGAAACATGCAATCATATAAACAATATAAAGCATGTAATCAGGTAACAGATATATGTAACAAAGTCTGAAACATAATCAATATCAAACTGTCGACAATACTCGTAGCTACATCATTCAGACTAGACTCAATCCTAGTCTAGGGATCCCGATTCCAGAAGTTGGCATGCATATATCGACTAACAGTAATAGAAAAGACTCCAGTTCTATCAACGCCGATATGGTATCGATCAACAGTAATAGAAAAGACTCCAGTTCTATTCACATCGATACGGTATCGATTACCAGTAATAGAAGAAGCTATTATTCTATCCACATCAATATAGTACCGATTAACAGTAATAGAAGCAACTCTAATTCTATCCACATCGATATGACATCGATTAAGAGTAATAGAAGAGCTACTAATCTATCCACATCGATACAATACTGATTAACAGTAATAGAAAAAGCCACCATCCTATCCACATCGATAGCCAAACATCCAGTGACAGACTTTGGCACATCCGCCAATACACCATCTTATGACATCGTGCAATGTGCCCGTGGTGATCCCACCACTAACGGCACTTCTGTCATAAGATGACTCCTCTAATACCTGCTGTCTAAAATCAAGAGGACAAGTATATCAATCAACTCAATGCAAATATCAATGCAATAAATTAAAGTATGTGATTTAGGGAAACCCAAGTCTAAACTGACTCAAGTCGATCTCCCAATACCACATTGACTTATACCTTTCCTTCGTCGGTTTCTGGCTCAGTCGAAGTCCTGAACTCACAATCTGTCTGGTACTGACAATATCAATAATCTCATATCAATATACTAGTCAATTCCATAACAATCTGATCAATCTGGATTTAATTCAAAATCAATGGTATAACGGTACAATTTAATATCCCCGTCAATACCAATTCACCAGATAACAGTTACAATCTATAACTCATATCCCATACAATCCGTAATCCCGCCACAATTCAAATCTTTCCGGTATCAACCGATTATAATCAGAAATTCATAACAATTCCATAATCAGTCTATTTCTTAATCTGACTTCGATTCTATGATGTCTAACATGTCAAGAACATCATATATGAATCCTATTCCATTCTGACAATAGCATAATTTCAAAGCATGTCAAAACGTAGCAAAACTTACGTCCAGTTGTAGCCTACGTTCCTAGGAACTCAGTACCGAAGTCGGATTCAAAATCAGACGGACGGATTTCTCAGAAAAGACGTAAGGATTTCCCACTACTTTCCAGAGACTTTTCTCGACTCTTTTTTCGAAAATAATGAAGGAGAAACGAAGCTTGTTTCATATATATATTGCATGCAATCCGTACGTGTCTTCTCCAGAATTTCACTTATTTTAAGCGGCGCTCGAGCTGCCAAAAACTACCGCTCGGGCGCCGAACATTCTGTCCAAGTGTTCAGCTTGTCACGCCTTGGCGCTCGGGCGGTCAAAAACTACCGCCCTGGCGCCACACTTTCTGCCCGAGACATTTTCCTATTGAACATTAGCGCTCGGGCGGTCGTAATCTACCGCTCGGGCGCCACTACTTCTGTCCAAAACTTACACAAGTTATATGAACTCTTATTTCGTGTCCCGATTAATCCTTTCGTAATCATATCAAATTATAAATCAATAATTACCGATTACTAGGATTAAATTTCCGGGCATTACACAAAAGTAACTCAAGAATTTAACATCGCGACCAGAAACAATAGCCCTAGGCATGCCATGCAACCTAACGACTTCTCTAAAGAACAAATCCGCAATGTTTGAAGCATCATCGGTTTTATGACAAGCTATAAAATGTGCCATCTTAGAGAATCTATCCACAACAACAAAAATAGAATCCCTCCTCTTCTTAGTCCAAGGCAACCCCAAAATAAAGTCCACAGAAATGTCAATCCAAGTTCTATTGAAGAATAGCACGCAAAAGTGTTCTCAAAGTTCAATTGACAACTTCAGTTTGTCCATCCGTTTGAGGATGACAAGTAGTAGAAAACAACAATTTTGTGCCAAGTTTAGCCCATAAAGTCTTCCAAAAGTAACTCAAGAATTTAACATCACGACCAGAAACAATAGTCCTAGGCATGCCATGCAACCTAACGACTTCTCTAAAGAACAAATCCGCAATGTTTGAAGCATCATCGGTTTTATGACAAGCTATAAATTGTGCCATCTTAGAGAATCTATCCACAACAACAAAAATAGAATCCCTCCCATTCTTAGTCCTAGGGAACCCCAAAATAAAGTCCATACAAATGTCAATCCAAGTTCTATTTAAGAATAGCACGCAAAAGTGTTCCCAAAGTTCTATTGACAACTTCAGTTTGTCCATCCGTTTGAGGTTGACAAGTAGTAGAAAACAACAATTTTGTGCCAAGTTTAGCCCATAAAGTCTTCCAAAAGTAACTCAAGAATTTAACATCACGACCAGAAACAATAGTCCTAGGCATGCCATGCAACCTAACGACTTCTCTAAAGAACAAATCCGCAATGTTTGAAGCATCATCGGTTTTATGACAAGCTATAAATTGTGCCATCTTAGAGAATCTATCCACAACAACAAAAATAGAATCCCTCCCATTCTTAGTCCTAGGCAACCCCAAAATAAAGTACATAGAAATGTCAATCCAAGTTCTATTTAAGAATAGCACGCAAAAGTGTTCCCAAAGTTCTATTGACAACTTCAGTTTGTCCATCAGTTTGAGGATGACAAGTATTAGAAAACAACAATTTTGTGCCAAGTTTAGCCCATAAAGTCTTCCAAAAGTAACTCAAGAATTTAACATCGCGACCAGAAACAATAGTCCTAGGCATGCCATACAACCTAACGACTTCTCTAAAGAACAAATCCGCAATGTTTGAAGCCCATAAAGTCTTCCAAAAGTAACTCAAGAATTTAACATCGCGACCAGAAACAATAGTCCTAGGCATGCCATACAACCTAACGACTTCTCTAAAGAACAAATCCGCAATGTTTGAAGCATCATCGGTTTTATGACAAGCTATAAAATGTGCCATCTTAGAGAATCTATCCACAACAACAAAAATAGAATCCCTCCTCTTCTTAGTCCTAGGCAACCCCAAAATAAAGTCCACAGAAATGTCAATCCAAGTTCTACTGAAGAATAGCACGTAAAAGTGTTCCCAAAGTTCTATTGACAACTTCAGTTTGTCCATCCGTTTGAGGATAACAAGTAGTAGAAAACAACAATTTTGTGCCAAGTTTAGCCCATAAAATCTTCCAAAAGTAACTCAAAAATTTAACATCGCGACCAGAAACAATAGTCCTAGGCATGCCATGCAACCTAACGACTTCTCTAAAGAACAAATCCGCCATGTTTGAAGAATCATCGGTTTTATGACAAGCTATAAAATGTGCCATCTTAGAGAATCTATCCACAACAACAAAAATAGAATCCCTCCCCTTCTTAGTCCTAGGCAACCCCAAAATAAAGTCCATACAAATGTCAATCCAAGTTCTATTTAAAAATAGCACGCAAAAGTGTTCCCAAAGTTCTATTGACAACTTCAGTTTTTCCATCCGTTTGAGGTTGACAAGTAGTAGAATACAACAATTTTGTGCCAAGTTTAGCCCATAAAGTCTTCCAAAAGTAACTCAGGAATTTAACATCGCGACCAGAAACAATAGTCCTAGGCATGCCATGCAACCTAACGACTTCTCTAAAGAACAAATCCGCAATGTTTGAAGCATCATCGGTTTTATGACAAGCTATAAAATGTGCCATCTTAGAGAATCTATCCACAACAACAAAAATAGAATCCCTCCTCTTCTTAGTCCTAGGCAAACCCAAAATAAAGTCCACAGAAATGTCAATCCAAGTTCTATTGAAGAATAGCACGCAAAAGTGTTCTCAAAGTTGTATTGACAACTTCAGTTTGTCCATCCGTTTGAGGATGACAAGTAGTAGAAAACAACAATTTTGTGCCAAGTTTAGCCCATAAAATCTTCCAAAAGTAACTCAAAAATTTAACATCGCGACCAGAAACAATAGTCCTAGGCATGCCATGCAACCTAACGACTTCTCTAAAGAACAAATCCGCAATGTTTGAAGCATCATCGGTTTTATGACAAGCTATAAAATGTGCCATCTTAGAGAATCTATCCACAACAACAAAAATAGAATCCCTCCCCTTCTTAGTCCTAGGCAACCCCAAAATAAAGTCCACAGAAATGTCAATCCAAGTTCTACTGAAGAATAGCACGCAAAAGTGTTCCCAAAGTTCTATTGACAACTTCAGTTTGTCCATCCGTTTGAGGATGACAAGTAGTAGAAAACAACAATTTTGTGCCAAGTTTAGCCCATAAAATCTTCCAAAAGTAACTCAAAAATTTAACATCGCGACCAGAAACAATAGTCCTAGGCATGCCATGCAACCTAACGACTTCTCTAAAGAACAAATCCGCAATGTTTGAAGCATCATCGGTTTTATGACAAGCTATAAAATGTGCCATCTTAGAGAATCTATCCACAACAACAAAAATAGAATCCCTCCCATTCTTAGTCCTAGGCAACCCCAAAATAAAGTACATAGAAATGTCAATCCAAGTTCTATTTAAGAATAGCACGCAAAAGTGTTCCCAAAGTTCTATTGACAACTTCAGTTTGTCCATCAGTTTGAGGATGACAAGTATTAGAAAACAACAATTTTGTGCCAAGTTTAGCCCATAAAGTCTTCCAAAAGTAACTCAAGAATTTAACATCGCGACCAAAAACAATAGTCCTAGGCATGCCATACAACCTAACGACTTCTCTAAAGAACAAATCCGCAATGTTTGAAGCATCATCGGTTTTATGACAAGCTATAAAATGTGCCATCTTAGAGAATCTATCCACAACAACAAAAATAGAATCCCTCCTCTTCTTAGTCCTAGGCAACCCCAAAATAAAATCCACAGAAATGTCAATCCAAGTTCTACTGAAGAATAGCACGCAAAAGTGTTCCCAAAGTTCTATTGACAACTTCAGTTTGTCCATCCGTTTGAGGATGACAAGTAGTAGAAAACAACAGTTTTGTGCCAAGTTTAGCCCATAAAATCTTCCAAAAGTAGCTCAAAAATTTAACATCGCGACCAGAAACAATAGTCCTAGGCATGCCATGCAACCTAACGACTTCTCTAAAGAACTAATCGGCAATGTTTGAAGCATCATCGGTTTTATGACAAGCTATAAAATGTGCCATCTAAGAGAATCTATCCACAACAACAAAAATAGAATCCCTCCCCTTCTTAGTCCTAGGCAACCTCAAAATAAAGTCCATACAAATGTCAATCCAAGTTCTATTTAAAAATAGCACGCAAAAGTGTTCCCAAAGTTCTATTGACAACTTCAGTTTTTCCATCCGTTTGAGGTTGACAAGTAGTAGAATACAACAATTTTGTGCCAAGTTTAGCCCATAAAGTCTTCCAAAAGTAACTCAGGAATTTAACATCGCGACCAGAAACAATAGTCCTAGGCATGCCATGCAACCTAACGACTTCTCTAAAGAACAAATCCGCAATGTTTGAAGCATCATCGGATTTATGACAAGCTATAAAATGTGCCATCTTAGAGAATCTATCCACTACAACAAAAATAGAATCCCTCCCATTCTTAGTCCTAGGCAACCCCAAAATAAAGTCCATAGAAATGTCAATCTAAGTTCTATTTAAGAATAGCACGCAAAAGTGTTCCCAAAGTTCTATTGACAACTTCAGTTTGTCCATCAGTTTGAGGATGACAAGTATTAGAAAACAACAATTTTGTGCCAAGTTTAGCCCATAAAGTCTTCCAAAAGTAACTCAAGAATTTAACATCGCGACCAGAAACAATAGTCCTAGGCATGCCATGCAACCTAACGACTTCTCTAAAGAACAAATCCGCAATGTTTGAAGCATCATTGGTTTTATGACAAGCTATAAAATGTGCCATCTTAGAGAATCTATCCACAACAACAAAAATAGAATCCCTCCCCTTCTTAGTCCTAGGCAACCCCAAAATAAAGTCCATAGAAATGTAAATCCAAGTTCTTCTTAAGAATAGCACGCAAAAGTGTTCCCAAAGTTCTATTGACAACTTCAGTTTGTCCATCCGTTTGAGGAAGACAAGTAGTAGAAAACAACAATTTTGTGCCAAGTTTAGCCCATAAAGTCTTCCAAAAGTAATTCAAGAATTTTACATCACGACCAGAAACAATAGTCCTCGGCATGCCATGCAACCTAACGACTTCTCTAAAGAACAAATCCGCAATGTTTGAAGCATCATCGGTTTTATGACAAGCTATAAAATGTGCCATCTTAGAGAATCTATCCACAACAACAAAAATAGAATCCCTCCCCTTCTTAGTCCTAGGCAACCCCAAAATAAAGTCCATAGAAATGTCAATCCAAGTTCTATTTAAGAATAGCACGCAAAAGTGTTCCCAAAGTTCTATTGACAACTTCAGTTTGTCCATCCGTTTGAGGATGACAAGTAGTAGAAAACAACAATTTTGTGCCAAGTTTAGCCCATAAAGTCTTCCAAAAGTAACTCAAGAATTTAACATCGCGACCAGAAACAATAGTCCTAGGCATTCCATGCAACCTAACGACTTCTCTAAAGAACAAATCCGCAATGTTTGAAGCATCATCGGTTTTATGACAAGCTATAAATTGTGCCATCTTAGAGAATCTATCCACAACAACAAAAATAGAATCCCTCCCATTCTTAGTCCTAGGCAACCCCAAAATAAAGTACATAGAAATGTCAATCCAAGTTCTATTTAAGAATAGCACGCAAAAGTGTTCCCAAAGTTCTATTGACAACTTCAGTTTGTCCATCAGTTTGAGGATGACAAGTACTAGAAAACAACAATTTTGTGCCAAGTTTAGCCCATAAAGTCTTCCAAAAGTAACTCAAGAATTTAACATCGCGACCAGAAACAATAGTCCTAGGCATGCCATACAACCTAACGACTTCTCTAAAGAACAAATCCGCAATGTTTGAAGCATCATCGGTTTTATGACAAGCTATAAAATGTGCCATCTTAGAGAATCTATCCACAACAACAAAAATAAAATCCCTCCTCTTCTTAGTCCTAGGCAACCCCAAAATAAAGTCCACAGAAATGTCAATCCAAGTTCTACTGAAGAATAGCACGCAAAAGTGTTCCCAAAGTTCTATTGACAACTTCAGTTTGTCCATCCGTTTGAGGATGACAAGTAGTAGAAAACAACAATTTTGTGCCAAGTTTAGCCCATAAAATCTTCCAAAAGTAACTCAAAAATTTAACATCGCGACCAGAAACAATAGTCCTAGGCATGCCATGCAACCTAACGACTTCTCTAAAGAACAAATCCGCAATGTTTGAAGCATCATCGGTTTTATGACAAGCTATAAAATGTGCCATCTTAGAGAATCTATCCACAACAACAAAAATAGAATCCCTCCCCTTCTTAGTCCTAGGCAACCCCAAAATAAAGTCCACAGAAATGTCAATCCAAGTTCTACTGAAGAATAGCACGCAAAAGAGTTCCCAAAGTTCTATTGACAACTTCAGTTTGTCCATCCGTTTGAGGATGACAAGTAGTAGAAAACAACAATTTTGTGCCAAGTTTAGCCCATAAAATCTTCCAAAAGTAACTCAAAAATTTAACATCGCGACCAGAAACAATAGTCCTAGGCATGCCATGCAACCTAACGACTTCTCTAAAGAACAAATCCGCAATGTTTGAAGCATCATCGGTTTTATGACAAGCTATAAAATGTGCCATCTTAGAGAATCTATCCACAACAACAAAAATAGAATCCCTCCCATTCTTAGTCCTAGGCAACCCCAAAATAAAGTACATAGAAATGTCAATCCAAGTTCTATTTAAGAATAGCACGCAAAAGTGTTCCCAAAGTTCTATTGACAACTTCAGTTTGTCCATCAGTTTGAGGATGACAAGTATTAGAAAACAACAATTTTGTGCCAAGTTTAGCCCATAAAGTCTTCCAAAAGTAACTCAAGAATTTAACATCGCGACCAAAAACAATAGTCCTAGGCATGCCATACAACCTAACGACTTCTCTAAAGAACAAATCCGCAATGTTTGAAGCATCATCGGTTTTATGACAAGCTATAAAATGTGCCATCTTAGAGAATCTATCCACAACAACAAAAATAGAATCCCTCCTCTTCTTAGTCCTAGGCAACCCCAAAATAAAATCCACAGAAATGTCAATCCAAGTTCTACTGAAGAATAGCACGCAAAAGTGTTCCCAAAGTTCTATTGACAACTTCAGTTTGTCCATCCGTTTGAGGATGACAAGTAGTAGAAAACAACAGTTTTGTGCCAAGTTTAGCCCATAAAATCTTCCAAAAGTAACTCAAAAATTTAACATCGCGACCAGAAACAATAGTCCTAGGCATGCCATGCAACCTAACGACTTCTCTAAAGAACTAATCGGCAATGTTTGAAGCATCATCGGTTTTATGACAAGCTATAAAATGTGCCATCTAAGAGAATCTATCCACAACAACAAAAATAGAATCCCTCCCCTTCTTAGTCCTAGGCAACCTCAAAATAAAGTCCATACAAATGTCAATCCAAGTTCTATTTAAAAATAGCACGCAAAAGTGTTCCCAAAGTTCTATTGACAACTTCAGTTTTTCCATCCGTTTGAGGTTGACAAGTAGTAGAATACAACAATTTTGTGCCAAGTTTAGCCCATAAAGTCTTCCAAAAGTAACTCAGGAATTTAACATCGCGACCAGAAACAATAGTCCTAGGCATGCCATGCAACCTAACGACTTCTCTAAAGAACAAATCCGCAATGTTTGAAGCATCATCGGATTTATGACAAGCTATAAAATGTGCCATCTTAGAGAATCTATCCACTACAACAAAAATAGAATCCCTCCCATTCTTAGTCCTAGGCAACCCCAAAATAAAGTCCATAGAAATGTCAATCTAAGTTCTATTTAAGAATAGCACGCAAAAGTGTTCCCAAAGTTCTATTGACAACTTCAGTTTGTCCATCAGTTTGAGGATGACAAGTATTAGAAAACAACAATTTTGTGCCAAGTTTAGCCCATAAAGTCTTCCAAAAGTAACTCAAGAATTTAACATCGCGACCAGAAACAATAGTCCTAGGCATGCCATGCAACCTAACGACTTCTCTAAAGAACAAATCCGCAATGTTTGAAGCATCATTGGTTTTATGACAAGCTATAAAATGTGCCATCTTAGAGAATCTATCCACAACAACAAAAATAGAATCCCTCCCCTTCTTAGTCCTAGGCAACCCCAAAATAAAGTCCATAGAAATGTAAATCCAAGTTCTTCTTAAGAATAGCACGCAAAAGTGTTCCCAAAGTTCTATTGACAACTTCAGTTTGTCCATCCGTTTGAGGAAGACAAGTAGTAGAAAACAACAATTTTGTGCCAAGTTTAGCCCATAAAGTCTTCCAAAAGTAATTCAAGAATTTTACATCACGACCAGAAACAATAGTCCTCGGCATGCCATGCAACCTAACGACTTCTCTAAAGAACAAATCCGCAATGTTTGAAGCATCATCGGTTTTATGACAAGCTATAAAATGTGCCATCTTAGAGAATCTATCCACAACAACAAAAATAGAATCCCTCCCCTTCTTAGTCCTAGGCAACCCCAAAATAAAGTCCATAGAAATGTCAATCCAAGTTCTATTTAAGAATAGCACGCAAAAATGTTCCCAAAGTTCTATTGACAACTTCAGTTTGTCCATCCATTTAAGGATGACAAGTAGTAGAAAACAACAATTTTGTGCCAAGTTTAGCCCATAAAGTCTTCCAAAAGTAACTCAAGAATTTAACATCGCGACCAGAAACAATAGTCCTAGGCATTCCATGCAACCTAACGACTTCTCTAAAGAACAAATCCGCAATGTTTGAAGCATCATCGGTTTTATGACAAGCTATAAATTGTGCCATCTTAGAGAATCTATCCACAACAACAAAAATAGAATCCCTCCCATTCTTAGTCCTAGGCAACCCCAAAATAAAGTACATAGAAATGTCAATCCAAGTTCTATTTAAGAATAGCACGCAAAAGTGTTCCCAAAGTTCTATTGACAACTTCAGTTTGTCCATCAGTTTGAGGATGACAAGTACTAGAAAACAACAATTTTGTGCCAAGTTTAGCCCATGAAGTCTTCCAAAAGTAACTCAAGAATTTAACATCGCGACCAGAAACAATAGTCCTAGGCATGCCATACAACCTAACGACTTCTCTAAAGAACAAATCCGCAATGTTTGAAGCATCATCGGTTTTATGACAAGCTATAAAATGTGCCATCTTAGAGAATCTATCCACAACAACAAAAATAAAATCCCTCCTCTTCTTAGTCCTAGGCAACCCCAAAATAAAGTCCACAGAAATGTCAATCCAAGTTCTACTGAAGAATAGCACGCAAAAGTGTTCCCAAAGTTCTATTGACAACTTCAGTTTGTCCATCCGTTTGAGGATGACAAGTAGTAGAAAACAACAATTTTGTGCCAAGTTTAGCCCATAAAATCTTCCAAAAGTAACTCAAAAATTTAACATCGCGACCAGAAACAATAGTCCTAGGCATGCCATGCAACCTAACGACTTCTTTAAAGAACAAATCCGCCATGTTTGAAGCATCATCGGTTTTATGACATGCTATAAAATGTGCCATCTTAGAGAACTATCCACAACAACAAAAATAGAATCCCTCCCCTTCTTAGTCCTAGGCAACCCCAAAATAAAGTCCATACAAATGTCAATCCAAGTTCTATTTAAAAATAGCACGCAAAAGTGTTCCCAAAGTTCTATTGACAACTTCAGTTTGTCCATCCGTTTGAGGTTGACAAGTAGTAGAATACAACAATTTTGTGCCAAGTTTAGCCCATAAAGTCTTCCAAAAGTAACTCAGGAATTTAACATCGCGACCAGAAACAATAGTCCTAGGCATGCCATGCAACCTAACGACTTCTCTAAAGAACAAATCCTCAATGTTTGAAGCATCATCGGTTTTATGACAAGCTATAAAATGTGCCATCTTAGAGAATCTATCCACAACAACAAAAATAGAATCCCTCCTCTTCTTAGTCCTAGGCAACCCCAAAATAAAGTCCACAGAAATGTCAATCCAAGTTCTATTGAAGAATAGCACGCAAAAGTGTTCTCAAAGTTCTATTGACAACTTCAGTTTGTCCATCCGTTTGAGGATGAAAAGTAGTAGAAAACAACAATTTTGTGCCAAGTTTAGCCCATAAAATCTTCCAAAAGTAACTCAAAAATTTAACATCGCGACCAGAAACAATAGTCCTAGGCATGCCATGCAACCTAACGACTTCTCTAAAGAACAAATCCGCAATGTTTGAAGCATCATCGGTTTTATGACAAGCTATAAAATGTGCCATCTTAGAGAATCTATCCACAACAACAAAAATAAAATCCCTCCCCTTCTTAGTCCTAGGCAACCCCAAAATAAAGTCCACAGAAATGTCAATCCAAGTTCTACTGAAGAATAGCACGCAAAAGTGTTCCCAAAGTTCTATTGACAACTTCAGTTTGTCCATCCGTTTGAGGATGACAAGTAGTAGAAAACAACAATTTTGTGCCAAGTTTAGCCCATAAAATCTTCCAAAAGTAACTCAAAAATTTAACATCGCGACCAGAAACAATAGTCCTAGGCATGCCATGCAACCTAACGACTTCTCTAAAGAACAAATCCGCAATGTTTGAAGCATCATCGGTTTTATGACAAGCTATAAAATGTGCCATCTTAGAGAATCTATCCACAACAACAAAAATAGAATCCCTCCCATTCTTAGTCCTAGGCAACCCCAAAATAAAGTCCATAGAAATGTCAATCCAAGTTCTATTAAGAATAGCACGCAAAAGTGTTCCCAAAGTTCTATTGACAACTTCAGTTTGTCCATCAGTTTGAGGATGACAAGTATTAGAAAACAACAATTTTGTGCCAAGTTTAGCCCATAAAGTCTTCCAAAAGTAACTCAAGAATTTAACATCGCGACCAGAAACAATAGTCCTAGGCATGCCATGCAACCTAACGACTTCTCTAAAGAACAAATCCGCAATGTTTGAAGCATCATCGGTTTTATGACAAGCTATAAAATGTGCCATCTTAGAGAATCTATCCACAACAACAAAAATAGAATCCCTCCTCTTCTTAGTCCTAGGCAACCCCAAAATAAAGTCCACAGAAATGTCAATCCAAGTTCTACTGAAGAATAGCACGCAAAAGTGTTCCCAAAGTTCTATTGACAACTTCAGTTTGTCCATCCGTTTGAGGATGACAAGTAGTAGAAAACAACAATTTTGTGCCAAGTTTAGCCCATAAAGTCTTCCAAAAGTAACTCAAGAATTTAACATCGCGACCAGAAACAATAGTCCTAGGCATGCCATGCAACCTAACGACTTCTCTAAAGAACAAATCCGCAATGTTTGAAGCATCATCGGTTTTATGACAAGCTATAAAATGTGCCATCTTAGAGAATCTATCCACAACAACAAAATAGAATCCCTCCCATTCTTAGTCCTAGGCAACCCCAAAATAAAGTCCATAGAAATGTCAATCCAAGTTCTATTTAAGAATAGCACGCAAAAGTGTTCCCAAAGTTCTATTGACAACTTCAGTTTGTCCATCAGTTTGAGGATGACAAGTAGTAGAAAACAACAATTTTGTGCCAAGTTTAGCCCATAAAGTCTTCCAAAAGTAACTCAAGAATTTAACATCGCGACCAGAAACAATAGTCCTAGGCATGCCATACAACCTAACGACTTCTCTAAAGAACAAATCCGCAATGTTTGAAGCATCATCGGTTTTATGACAAGCTATAAAATGTGCCATCTTAGAGAATCTATCCACAACAACAAAAATAGAATCCCTCCTCTTCTTAGTCCTAGGCAACCCCAAAATAAAGTCCACAGAAATGTCAATCCAAGTTCTACTGAAGAATAGCACGCAAAAGTGTTCCCAAAGTTCTATTGACAACTTCAGTTTGTCCATCCGTTTGAGGATGACAAGTAGTAGAAAACAACAATTTTGTGCCAAGTTTAGCCCATAAAATCTTCCAAAAGTAACTCAAAAATTTAACATCGCGACCAGTTGCCGAACGACGGCCTTAAATGTATTTCAAGTTCAAATGTTTTTATTGGATTGATTAATCATAGTCAGAGCATTGCATGCCAATTAGATGATCATCGACCATAGGCTTTTATCCCCTCACAGTTATAGATTTATATCGATGGGATATTGGCAACCACAGTCATAGATACTATTGATATCAATCCAACCATAGAAAAGAGAAATACCATCGTATTGCTATCTATTGCTATTGCTACAGTTATTGTTACAGTATTCATGTTTCAGAGTTGATGGTATTTATGATTTCAAAGCCATGTTTTACAGAGTATACTATGTATCATTGCTATGTAGAGTTCCACTTGCTGAGTTTTTATACTCATTTCAGTTATTTTCATGTGATGCAGATAAGAGCGACCGACCAGGACAGTGATCGTGGATGGGGGTCATATGCATACACCGTTGGAAGGAGGATTATTTTGTATTATTTTGGGACATGATCATAAGAATGATTATTTTGTATTTTGTATGTCATTTGAATGATCATGTATTTATTTTTGTAAACATTTTATGAAATGTATTTTGAAACTCCTTCCATATTTTAAAGAAAAATTTTAAATTCCGCTGTGTATTTATTATCGTTACGGGTCAGAGTGTCACATTTAGTGGTATCAGAGCGGTGTTC
Organism: Primulina eburnea; assembly: GCF_022965805.1. Lineage (NCBI taxonomy): Eukaryota > Viridiplantae > Streptophyta > Magnoliopsida > Lamiales > Gesneriaceae > Primulina > Primulina eburnea. The sequence goes on along the minus strand of NW_027331415.1, from coordinate 48,274 downwards.
TTCTTCGGACCAATGCATATGACTTCGTCTACTTTCAACTGTCCGGGTATGTTTTCTTGCATCTATCCATTGTTATATATATTGATTGGTGTCTTGTGAGCAAATGTAGAGTATGCCTCCTAAGCGTAAGGCGGCAGAGGGTGAGGATAGTTCTTCCTCGAGAGTTGTCGACGAGTTCGGCAAGTTGCTTAAGGAGCAAGCCAAAGTTCATAGCGATCAGATCCAGCAGTTGCTCCGATTGCAAGGAGCAGGTCAGGGTCGAGGCCAAGTGAGAGGTCAGGTTGCTCAGGCGGTTGGCACTGATGCCGTCTTTTCTGCTTTTAAGAGAATGGATCCACCGGAATTCGCAGGTAGCACCGATCCTCTAGTAGCTGTCGAGTGGGTCAAGGCGCTTGAAGCTATCTTCGATCATCTCCAGTATGAGGACAAAGACAGGATCAGTTGTGCTGTTTTCATGTTGGTTAAGGCTGCCCGCATTTGGTGGAATGCGACGAAGGTCAGTGTTACTGTTGCGACACTGAAGTGGTCTGAGTTTACGGACTTGTTCTACGACAAGTATTTTCCCGATGCACTTCGAGCGAGGAAGGTTACGGAGTTCTTGGAGCTTCGACAGGGGAGCATGGATGTTAGTCAGTATATTCTGAAGTTTGAAGAGGGTTGCCTATTTGCTCCGTATGTTGCATCCAATGATAAAGATAAAGGCGCTCATTTCATTCGAGGCCTTAGAGCTGAGATTCGTCGTGATATCAACATGTCCAAGGCCGTTACTTTCAAGGAGATTGTGTCCAAAGCATTGTTAGCCGAGCAGGATGAGAAGGACATCGCTAGGGAGAGGCAAGAGAGGCATCAAGCTGTTAATCAGAGAGGCCAGGGTTCTAATCAGAGGGGCAGGGATCGCTTCAAGGGCAAGGGCAAGATGGAGCCGAGTCCTAGACCATCGCCAGTTCCATTTGATCCCGAGAAGCCTTTGTGTCCAAAGTGTGGCAAGCATCATCGAGGAGAGTGCAGATTGGGCACTCATACTTGTTTTCGTTGTGGCACGGCAGGCCACGTTGCCAGAGATTGTCCACGAGGAGCTAGCCAAGGGAGAGTGCAGGGTCGTATCTTTTCGATGACCAAGAAGGTATTAATCATGATTCTTCATTGATCTCTAGTACTATTTTGATTTCAGGCAGAGTAGCTACTACTTTGATTGATACTGGTGCCTACTCATTCTTTTATGTCTGAATTGTTTTTGAGATCTTTGGGTATAGTTCCTTCTGTTCTTCCCCTCCAGCTTAGTGTTGTTTTGCCTTCGGGAGATGTCTTGTGCCCGACATCGATTGTATTTGCGTGCCCTGTTCGTATTGAGGAGCGAGTTGTCTTCGCTGATTTGATTGTTATTCCTATGGTTGCTTTCGATGTTATTCTTGGCATGGATTGGCTTTCGACTTACCGTGCAGTTATCGATTGTGTTGCTAAGACAGTAGCTTTTGCAGATGATGGCCAGGGAGGAGTTCTCGCCAGCTCAGGTACTTCGCTGGTCCTTCCTTTTATTTCTTGTCTTGAGGCTGAGAGATTGCTGTGTAGAGGTTGCGATGGGTTTATTGCTTCTATTGTGGATGTTGATAGACTGATTAAGTTGAATGTAGATGATATCGATGTTGTGAGGGAGTTTGCTGATGTGTTTGAGGATGATGTTCCGGGTTTGCCGCCGGATAGGGATGTTGAGTTTGTGATCGATCTAGCTCCTGGTACGGTTCCTATCTCTAAGGCTCCGTACCGGATGGCTCCTACTGAGATGAAGGAGTTGAAGGCGCAGTTGCAGGATCTTCTAGACAAGGGTTTTATTCGTCCGAGTTCTTCGCCTTGGGGAGCTCCGGTTCTTTTTGTTAAGAAGAAGGATGGATCTTTGCGGCTGTGTATCGACTACAGGGAGCTCAACAAAGTGACTGTCAAGAACAAGTATCCGTTGCCACGGATAGATGATTTGTTTGATCAGCTCCATGGTGCCACTGTGTTCTCGAAGATTGATCTTCGGTCTGGCTACTATCAGTTGAAGGTTAGGGAGTCTGATGTCCCTAAGACGGCTTTCAGGACCAGGTATGGTCATTTTGAGTTTCTTGTGATGTCGTTTGGTTTGACCAATGCCCCTTCAGTCTTCATGGACCTGATGAACCGAGTGTTCAAGCCGTTCTTGGATAGCTTCGTCATTGTTTTCATCGACGATATTCTTATCTATTCCAAGACCAGAGAGCTTCATGCAGAGCATCTCAGAGTGGTGCTTCAGTTGTTGCGAGAGAAGAGGTTGTTTGCCAAGCTGAAGAAGTGTGAGTTTTGGCTGGATCAAATTTCTTTTCTAGGCCATGTCGTTTCGAGAGATGGCATTGCTGTTGATCCATTGAAGATTGAGGCGATTCAGAATTGGCCTATTCCTACTTCTGTTTCTGAGGTACGCAGTTTCCTCGGTTTGGCGGGTTATTATCGTCGTTTCATTTCAGATTTTTCCAAGATTGCCCTGCCATTGTCCAATCTGACGAGGAAGACTGTGAAGTTCGAGTGGTCTATCGATTGCCAGCGTGCATTTCAAGAGCTGAAGGACAGGTTGACGACAGCTCCTGTTCTTTCTTTGCCTAGTGGTTCTGAGGATTTCGTTGTCTATACCGATGCGTCGAAGAGAGGCCTTGGTGCAGTTCTGATGCAGCGAGGTAAGGTTATTGCCTATGCTTCTCGCCAGTTGAAGGATTACGAGAAGAATTATCCGACGCATGATTTAGAGCTAGCAGCTGTGGTTTTCGCCCTGAATATTTGGAGACATTATCTGTATGGCGAAAAGTGTGAGATCTTCACAGACCACAAGAGTTTGAAGTATCTGTTTTCTCAGAAAGAGCTCAACATGCGGCAGAGGAGGTGGTTAGAACTTGTCAAAGACTATGATGTGACGATCAGTTACCACCCAGGGAAGGCGAACGTTGTGGCTGATGCTTTGAGCCGCAAGTCGAGTGCTTCTTTGAGTTATTTGTTTCAGAGGCCTTTGTTGATGGATTTGCAGAGAGAGGAGATTGATCTGGTGATTCCAGGTACCATTGCTCGCTTTTCAGCGTTGGTCATTCGATCTACTTTGACGGACAGGATCCGTAGAGAGCAGTCGACTGATGTTCAGTTGACAGAGTTGAGAGCTAGAGCTGAGGAGAGGGGTAATTCAGAGTTTGGTTCGAATGGTGATGGATTGGTGACTTTCAGAGGCCGCATTTGTGTTCCTATTGGCGACGATATTCGTAGAGACGTCTTGACAGAGGCTCATACCGCACCTTATTCGATTCATCCAGGCAGTACGAAGATGTATCAGGATCTTCGTCGACTCTACTGGTGGCCAGGTATGAAGAAAGATGTTGCTTTGTTCATTTCTCAGTGCCTTACTTGTCAGCAGGTGAAGATTGAGCATCAGAGACCTGCTGGGACATTGCTATCTTTGCCGATTCCTCAGTGGAAGTGGGAGCACATTACGATGGATTTCGTGACTGGTCTTCCCAGAGTGTCGAAAGGTTATAATTCCATTTGGGTCATTGTTGATAGATTGACCAAGTCAGCTCATTTCCTTCCAGTCAAGACGACGTACTCGATGAATCAGTATGCCGAGGACTACATTGCAGAGATTGTTAGACTTCATGGTGTGCCCGTGTCGATTGTGTCTGATCGTGATCCCAGGTTTACCTCCGAATTTTGGAAGAGTCTTCATAGAGCTATGGGTTCTCGATTAGCTTTCAGTACAGCTTATCATCCTCAGAGCGACGGTCAGTCAGAGAGAGTTATTCAGATTCTTGAGGATATGCTCAGAGCTTGTACTATTGACTATTCTGGTAGTTGGGATTCTAAGTTACCTTTGGTGGAGTTCACGTACAACAACAGCTACCAGGCGACGATTGGCATGGCACCGTATGAGGCACTTTATGGCAGGAAGTGCAGATCGCCTTTGTTTTGGGATGAGGTTGGTGAGAGGAAGATGTTGGGACCAGAGTTGGTCCAGCAGACGCCCGATGTTGTTGCTGTGATCAGAGAGAGGATGAAGACTGCTCAGTCGAGGCAGAAGAGCTATGCAGATGTTCGTCGTAGGCCTTTGCAGTTCGAGGTAGGCGATCATGTATTTCTGAAGATAGCACCTCTCAAGGGTGTGATGAGATTTGGCAAGAAGGGTAAGTTGAGTCCTAGATTCATTGGTCCATTCGAGATATTGGACAGAGTTGGCGACCGAGCCTACAGATTAGCCCTACCGCCCGATCTTGACAGAGTCCATAATGTGTTTCACGTATCGATGCTCAGGAAGTATATTGCAGATCCTTCCCATGTTCTTCACCACGAGCCATTGGACTTGACGCCGAATTTGACGTACCAAGAGATTTCGGTTCAGATTTTGGATCGCACAGTTAGAGTATTGAGGAACAAAGAGATCGGCATCGTTAAAGTCCTTTGGAGGAACCATTTGATTGAGGAGGCTACGTGGGAACCAGAGACTGAGATGAGAGAGAGGTATCCTGAGTTGTTCGTGCAGTGACGTCAATTTCGAGGACGAAATTCCTCTAAGGAGGGGAGATTGTAATAGCCGAGCCCGGTGTACGGTACGATTTAAGTTTCGCTTGTTATTTGGGTTTTGTGATTAGATGATTGGTTGTGTTTTGGGCTATAGTATTATTGGTTATTGTTTTGTTGAGGTATTAGTTGGTGTTGATTGTTCGTTTCAGCGTTTCGGATCGAGTTTAGTTGATTTATTACTGTTCATTGCCGTGAGTAGAGTGCACCCGCGCTCTTAGAGGAGTGCCCCCGCGGTGTACTATTCACCATTTTGGAAGTTGAAGGCCGTGAGGACACCGCACCCGCGGCAGTGCAAGGACCGCACCCGCGGTGAGACCGCACCCGCAGTAATTGTAGCACCGCACCCGCGGTGATCGTGCATGGAATTTTGTTGGATTGCCGTGAGCTTAGCGCACCCGCGGTGCTTGTGTGACCGCACCCGCGGTGTAAGTTTGGGCGAGTTTTTAAGTGACTTTTTGGGAGTTGTTGGCCATACCTACCTTATCTTCTTTCCTCCATTTCCGATTTTCTCTCTTTTGGCAAGGGTTTTCATCCATTTCAATTGCTTCCCACCTTTGATTCTTGGCTTTGTTTCGATTTCCGACTTGAGATCGACGTTCTCCGTGGTATAAGGAAGCTTAGGTAAGTTTTTGGTGCGATTCTATTAAGGTTTTGAGTTAAGGGTTTGCTTGGGCTTGATGTTTTGTTGGTTTAATGGATTATTTGACTTGTACTTGTGGATATAGAGTTGATTTTGGTGTTATTTATGGATTATTGTTGTAGGTGGTGTACCAAGAGCTAAGTTTGAGGTGTTCTATTGGGTTGTAAGTGGAATTTCATCCTTTTTGCTCACATGATATTATATGTATTGTGTTTTAAAGGTTTCAAAGTGTTATTCCCTTCAATTGATCCATTGTTATGTATTGATTTCATTGATTATCTATTGGAGGCATTGATGTCTCACTATTGTTAAAAAGGGAATACAAGTGATATTATGAGATTGCGAAACGACGGCTTTAAATGTTATTCAGAGTTCAAATGTTTTTATTGGATTGATTAATCATAGTCAGAGCATTGCATGCAATTAGATGATCATCGACCATAGGCTTTTATCCCCTCACAGTTATCGATTTATATCGATGGGATATTGGCAACCATAGTCATAGATACTATTGATATCAATCCAACCATAGAAAAGAGAAATACCATCGTATTGCTATCTATTGCTATTGCTACAGTTATTGCTACAGTATTCATGTTTTAGAGTTGATGGTATTTATGATTTCAAAGCCATGTTTTACAGAGTATACTATGTATCATTGCTATGTAGAGTTCCACTTGCTGAGTTTTTATACTCATTTCAGTTATTTTCATGTGATGCAGATAAGAGCGACCGACCAGGACAGTGATCGTGGATGGGGGTCATATGCATACACCGTTGGAAGGAGGATTATTTTGTATTATTTTGGGACATGATCATAAGAATGATTATTTTGTATTTTGTATGTCATTTGAATGATCATGTATTTATTTTTGTAAACATTTTATGAAATGTATTTTGAAACTCCTTCCATATTTTAAAGAAAAATTTTAAATTCCGCTGTGTATTTTATCGTTACGGGTCAGAGTGTCACAACCTCTCTGTCGAGATCCACTCGAACTCGATGAACTACTCCCAGATTTCTTAAACTGTTTGCCTTTAGCCTTCAGAAACTCCTTCTTGCCACTACCACTAGCTCCGCTGTCAAAACGAGGAGGAGGTGGTGGAAACTGTACGGTAGTAGGCTGTGGCGGTCTCTGCCCCTGAACACCGTAGGAAGCCCCTCGCTGCCTGATCAAGCCAGCCTCTGCTCCCTTCGCTCGGTTCAGTGCCTCTGAAAAAGTACTAGGCCGGCCCGTGTTCACCAGGGTAAAGACATCGGGATTCAATCCGTTGATGAACTGATCGGCCACTGCCTCGTCGTTTCCGGCCACATGCGGTGCAAATCGTAGCAATGCAGAAAATTTAGCAACATACTCCTCGATGTTCCACTGTCCTTGTTTTAAATTCGCAAATTCAGCTCCTTTATCTTTTCGGTAGGAAACGGGGAAGAAGCGCTGATAGAACTCATCTTTAAAGACTTTCCACGTGATGTCAATGCCTCGGTGCTCCAAGGCTCTCTTCGTAGTCAACCACCAGCTCTTGGCAACCTCTTGCATCTGATGCCCTATCAGTTTCACACGTCGCTCATCAGTATATGCCAAAGACTCAAACAGCATCTCGATATCATCAAGCCAGCTCTCGCACTCTCTGTGCCCTTCAAGGTAGGCGGATGGAAAGACTGAAATCTCTTCAATAAGGTCTCCATCGGCGTAGCGGTGACATCCATCTGTGCACCTGATGTTCTACCCTGCTCTGGCTGTGGTATACGTCTAGGCGGCATAAATCTGATTATAACACTTATTAGTATACAATCAATATCATCTGTTTCAGCCCTCCTCTGATCATATACCTCTGATCGAGAATCGGTTCTGATTCAGGCTTGAAATGCAGTAAACCAATTCAGATAATACAACACAACATATAATAGAGGAAGCAATAAATCATGACATGCTAGCATGACATAAGCAAGGAAGATGACTCGATCTACCCCGCTCATTCTATTCTATCTCAGTCTACAGAACCTACTGCTCTGATACCACCTGTTGTGGGGACCCGGGCTCTAACTCAATTCTTTTGGGATTTAATTGGATCTTTGTTCGAAAATGTGGGTCAAAAATTTGCTTTTAACATTAATTCAAATGTATAGTCAAAGCATAACATTGTCTTTATAAGAAATAACAACATAATATACATACATGTCTGTCTAGTACAACCATACACTAGTGTTTACATACCAACTACAAACATAGGTGATACAAGTCTAAATAGAAACCACTAGAAATCTTCCATGCCCGAGATCTCCACGATATCATCAACCTCTCATCTAGCTCGTGACCCAGATCCTGCCCCACCTGTTGCCATGCACACATACAGACACGACAACAGCCGGATAACTCCGGTGAGAACATATCCCTGTATAAAACATGAATGCATGCAATGTAATAATCATGTACAAAAGCATAGAATATATCAATTAACATGAATACAATCTAAACATGTAGAAGAATACAAATCTGTATTCAACCTTTAAATCTTGACTCGACTCATTTCTAATCTAGGGATCCCGGTGTTGTGGGGACCCGGACGCTAATCATCTTCTTAATCATCACTGGGATGTAATTATCTATTCTGATAAACAGGGTCTAAAAATTCTTCTTTTTAAAATATAAACGCGGAAGGTAATGGCATCTAATAATATACATATCTGTATAAAATACATTTCAGTATTAACATACAATAATCTAATCTAAGGTTCAACTACTAAATTCAAGTAATAAAACCCAATCTACTGTAAGTCCGGAATCACCACGCTAACTCGTCTTCTCTCATCGTCATCTCGACCCTGATCCAGCCCCACCTGTTGTCATGCACACATACAAAACAAGACAACAGCCGGATAACTCCGGTGAGAATAAATCCCAGTATAAAACATGGTAAACATGTATATACATAAAATAATTCATGAAACATGCTGTTACGAATAAAATCGAAACATTAGATTTCATAAGCTATGAAATCTAATCACACAACAAGCATGCACTTCAAATCAACCAACCATGCATATAACCAATCTAAATCATAAAAACATGCTAGCACAATTGGAAGCAATAATGATGGGTCCTATGATCTAGGAACCACATCCATATAAGCATGCAGTCCTAATCAAATCACGTCTAGACTTGACTCGACTAGAACTCTAGGGATCCTGGTGTGAATAAGACGTCACTACCTACCCTCCAATCGGGGTAATGAACGTCTCATTCCTAGACTTCGGTCTGAGCTGTATCAACGGCGGCAATAAGAGTAATACCTACTCCTATGCTGAGATACACCGAAACGTCTAGATATTTGACAATGCCTGTCAAAGACTTTCCTATCTTAACTGCAATGAATAACAATCTGTAAACAAAGCATAATCATATTCATAACTGAATATCACAATTATCTTACCTGCTTGAATACAGATTCTATAATCAAAGCATAATCAGATAACAATATAAACAATAATCTAGTATGTGATTTTATTGAGAAACTCAAATTAATCTAATTTGAGTTATGCGTCCCGAATATCACATGAATTATACCTTTATCTTCCCCGTCTGAGGAAGACGTAGTCTCGAAGTCCAGTCTGTCCATCTTCAAACTGAAATGACAAGAATAAATACACTGTATCAATGTGTAGCTCAAAACACAATTTGTTCTGATCAATACCCAATTCAGTACAAAATCTGATCACATCAACAATATCACGAGATAACAGAAACCAATACTGAATCTGATCAATCTGTACCAACTGATGTTTAGACGGCATAACACTACAGTCTTGTAACCCCGTCAGTCTTAACATCACAATTACACTACCAGAATTCCTAATAAATCTCAGTACAATCTATAACTTCAGTATCTGTACACTTCAACATGAATAACAGCATAATTCTGATAGCATTCTCAAGCAAATCAATTCTAAAATTCATAACAATTCCATAACCAATCTGTTTCTAAATCTGACTTCGATTCTACAATATCTACGGTAGTAAAAACACCATATCTGAATCATATTCAATTCTGACAATATCATAAATTCAAATCTTGTCTAAACGTAACAAAACTTACGTCCAGTTGTAGCCTGCGTTGCTAGGAACACGGTACTATAATCGGATTCAAATCAAATAGACGGTTTGCTCACAAATCAATGTGAAAAATAAGGTCAAAGCTTTTCCCTCAAAATCTCGATTCTTGCTTCCATCCAATCTGAGAGACATGCTTATGTTATATGTATATATACTACATGCATTTCAAGAAAGGTGGCACACTCCTTTTCGCGACACGTCTCGCGCTCGGGCGGTCAAAAGTTGCCGCCCGGGCGAGTCATTCTCGGCCTCGCCCATTCCAGCAGCCTCGCTCGGGCGGTCAAAAACATCCGCCCGGGCGAGTAATTCTCGGCCCTCTTCTCCTAGGCACTCTCGCTCGGGCGATCAAAAACGTCCGCCCGGGCGAGTCACTTTCGCCCAAATTGTCTAAATTTCATATACTTGCTCAAATCTTATCTCGAACTGGCCCGGCTATAATTACATCAATTCATAATCAGTAAATCATATCAGATTACAATAATTAAATTTTCGGGCATTACATTTTTCCCCCTCTTAGAACTGAGTTCGTCCTCGAACTCACCAATCATCAACCCAAATCTATCAGAAGAACTGTAGAACAGAGTTTAACATCCAACTCATTTCACTAGCCGAATCAATCCCATATTACTGGCTATACAACACCTGTATACGCCAATTGCAATTTATAACAAAGCAATACCACCTGTAGTTGCTATTCCATCTTCGGCTCCCAATACCAATCGTCATCATCCGACATTGGTTTCTTACATCTATTCATTCTAATCTAGCTGGATAGTTATGGTCATACCGTAAGTCATACCCTGACAACCATTCATAACAGCTAGTACTAACATCTAGTACTAAAGTTCTACCCATATCCGCCAATATCTGGTTACTACACGCTGACTACCTGTCAATCTGTAACAACTCTGCGAGGGAGAACTCATGATATTTCCGTCACAAGTACCGCTCCATCGAAATCACAATCTGATATCATCTAATGCAGCATTCTAGTAAATCTGACAATTGCTTTGACATTGATCTATGTCATCTGGTTCTGTTTGTACGTAATCTGGTACAAACTGATAGATATAGATTGAATATTCTGTCAATCATAATCATATCATATCATAGGCTGTAGAATTGACGGTACTTTTATCCCGAAAGCCATACTCACATTTTCTTATTCAGAAATATACTAAATCGGTAATCATCTTCTGATTCATATCTTTCTGGCTTCTTTTGTTCTCAATTCAAACATATCAGTACCATTTCTACCAATCTTACAACATAAATTGCTGTCCCAACTGATCTCATCTATCTATGCCACATTATCTGTTCGAATATCTTACATTCTGAAATAGCTGAATGAAACCTGAATCCACCCCAGTGCAGTTCTGACACTACCTGTGACTTCAGATTCGAACTAATGCTGTACAAGATCAGTTAATAACATAAAAGAACGAAGAAACACCTACCTGGTATTCGGCTCTGACTATCAATACCAAAAGCTGTAAACAATTCTGATAACATTCTGATATCACACAATAACCAAACCCATAGAAAACGCAAACTCATACAGATGTTATATTGATCTGATCAACAAAATACAGGTCTGAAAATTCTGATCACCGTTCAGAACTACAGTATTTTCCACAACAACTCTGATACAATTGGAACTGCATAGTATCACACACTGAATAATACTTACAATAACATCAACTCAAACTCAGAATAGAAATGTCCTATGCTGATCTAGTGAGTTTAAGAAAACTCATAACATAATAGATTCTGGCTGGCTGACCAATCTGCATACTGTCCAGATCAACTGCTATATTTCATCTGTTGTAACTACTGGGTCTGTTTTTCTGTCATTGTCACCAATGACTGTGCGCTTTAAGATCTTCGAAAATGTTTCTGAGGACAAACTTTAGCAAAGTGTCCCGTCTGCTTACAGATATTGCACTTCCCAAGCACTCCTTTGCATTGCTCTGAGGAATGTCTCCCTCCGCAAATCCTATAGTATACTCCTGTATAGCTCGGGCTGGAACCACTGGAACTAGAAGAAACATTTCCTACTTTCTTGAACGGTTTCTTTTGAGCTTTCAATGGTTCTTTCTTTATATCACTGCTGCTGCCAATCTCGACTCTAGAAGGCAGTTGCTGTGGATTCGGAGTTGGAAGATCATACAACACTTCCTGTTGTCCTGTCAGAACCGTTTCCGCTCTTTTGGCTCTATTCAAAGTATCAGCAAAACTACTTGATTGCTTCACATTCACCAATGTACGTACTTCTGGATTCAATCCCTGAATGAACTGACTAGAAATAGCATCATCATTTCTAGCCACAAGAGGAGCAAAACGTAGAAGTGTGAAGAAATGTGCCAAGTACTCTTCAATACTCATCTGGCCTTGTCTCAGGTTTGCAAATTCTGCACTTCTGTCCTCTCTATATGACCCGGGGAAAAATCTTTGATAAAACTCAAACTTGAAAGTCTTCCACGTAATCACTGAACGACTCTGCTCTAAAGCTCCTTTGGTGAGTAACCACCATCTCCTGGCAGTCTCATGCAATTGGTTCTCAATAAGCCTAATTCTACACTCATCTCTGAAATTTAGAAATTCAAATAACATTTCTATTTCTTCAAGCCACTTCTCACAATCTGCTGGCGTCTCATTTCCCTTCAGAACCGGCGGCTGAAACGACTGAAACCTCTGAAACTGTGTTTCCATCTGAATCTCTGCCCCATCTATCTTAGGTTCTGACCTACCTGTCTGATCATATGATGTACTGCCTTTTTCTGGAATTCTGCGGGGAGCTATATCTGATTACCAAAAACATCAGTAATCCATACCACCAATCTGTTTCAAATCTTTTCCTGACCATCTTACTGCTGGTCATGAATCCGATCTGATTCATATTTAAGAATACATAATACCAATTCAACTCACATAATCAGGTAAACATGTAACTTAAAGCAATAACACATAATCTCATGCTAGCATCACAATGTCAATCAACATGAAAATCCAGCTCATGCCAGCACACACATGCAAGGAAAGAAAGAAAATTCATCTACCCCGCTCAATCTTTTCTATCTCTAGAAGATCTATTGCTAAAGAATCTATAGCTAAAGGAACTATCAGCTCTAGGAATCTTATGGCTCTGATACCACCTGTTGTGGGGACCCGGACGCTAATCATCTTCTTAATCATCACTGGGATGTAATTATCTATTCTGATAAACAGGGTCTAAAAATTCTTCTTTTTAAAATATAAACGCGGAAGGTAATGGCATCTAATAATATACATATCTGTATAAAATACATTTCAGTATTAACATACAATAATCTAATCTAAGGTTCAACTACTAAATTCAAGTAATAAAACCCAATCTACTGTAAGTCCGGAATCACCACGCTAACTCGTCTTCTCTCATCGTCATCTCGACCCTGATCCAGCCCCACCTGTTGTCATGCACACATACAAAACAAGACAACAGCCGGATAACTCCGGTGAGAATAAATCCCAGTATAAAACATGGTAAACATGTATATACATAAAATAATTCATGAAACATGCTGTTACGAATAAAATCGAAACATTAGATTTCATAAGCTATGAAATCTAATCACACAACAAGCATGCACTTCAAATCAACCAACCATGCATATAACCAATCTAAATCATAAAAACATGCTAGCACAATTGGAAGCAATAATGATGGGTCCTATGATCTAGGAACCACATCCATATAAGCATGCAGTCCTAATCAAATCACGTCTAGACTTGACTCGACTAGAACTCTAGGGATCCCGGTGTGAATAAGACGTCACTACCTACCCTCCAATCGGGGTAATGAACGTCTCATTCCTAGACTTCGGTCTGAGCTGTATCAACGGCGGCAATAAGAGTAATACCTACTCCTATGCTGAGATACACCGAAACGTCTAGATATTTGACAATGCCTGTCAAAGACTTTCCTATCTTAACTGCAATGAATAACAATCTGTAAACAAAGCATAATCATATTCATAACTGAATATCACAATTATCTTACCTGCTTGAATACAGATTCTATAATCAAAGCATAATCAGATAACAATATAAACAATAATCTAGTATGTGATTTTATTGGGAAACTCAAATTAATCTAATTTGAGTTATGCGTCCCGAATATCACATGAATTATACCTTTATCTTCCCCGTCTGAGGAAGACGTAGTCTCGAAGTCCAGTCTGTCCATCTTCAAACTGAAATGACAAGAATAAATACACTGTATCAATGTGTAGCTCAAAACACAATTTGTTCTGATCAATACCCAATTCAGTACAAAATCGGATCACATCAACAATATCACGAGATAACAGAAACCAATACTGAATCTGATCAATCTGTACCAACTGATGTTTATACGGCATAACACTACAGTCTTGTAACCCCGTCAGTCTTAACATCACAATTACACTACCAGAATTCCTAATAAATCTCAGTACAATCTATAACTTCAGTATCTGTACACTTCAACATGAATAACAGCATAATTCTGATAGCAATCTCAAGCAAATCAATTCTAAAATTCATAACAATTCCATAACCAATCTGTTTCTAAATCTGACTTCGATTCTACAATATCTACGGTAGTAAAAACACCATATCTGAATCATATTCAATTCTGACAATATCATAAATTCAAATCTTGTCTAAACGTAACAAAACTTACGTCCAGTTGTAGCCTGCGTTGCTAGGAACACGGTACTGTAATCGGATTCAAAATCAAATAGACGGTTTGCTCACAAATCAATGTGAAAAATAAGGTCAAAGCTTTTCCCTCAAAATCTCGATTCTTGCTTCCATCCAATTGAGAGACATGCTTATGTTATATGTATATATACTACATGCATTTCAAGAAAGGTGGCACACTCCTTTTCGCGACACGTCTCGCGCTCGGGCGGTCAAAAGTTGCCGCCCGGGCGAGTCATTCTCGGCCTCGCCCATTCCAGCAGCCTTGCTCGGGCGGTCAAAAACATCCGCCCGGGCGAGTAATTCTCGGCCCTCTTCTCCTAGGCACTCTCGCTCGGGCGATCAAAAACGTCCGCCCGGGCGAGTCACTTTCGCCCAAATTGTCTAAATTTCATATACTTGCTCAAATCTTATCTCGAACTGGCCCGGCTATAATTACATCAATTCATAATCAGTAAATCATATCATATTACAATAATTAAATTTTCGGGCATTACAGGTGTGAATAAGACGGTCTGTCACCTACTCAACCAATCGGGGCAACGGTACGTCTTATTCCTAGACTTCGGTCAACTCTGTATCGAGGGTCTACACATAGAGCAAATCTACTCCTATGCGTCGATACACCGAAACGTCTAGTTTTGGCCAGTCTGCCAATATCTCCTATCTCAGGACTCGTAAATCAATAAACAAGGCATTACATAATGAAATGTAATAACAATATAGTATGTGATTTAGGGAAACTCGTATCAAGTCTGAATCGAGTTGTGCAATCCCGTGACCACATGAATTATACCTTTCTTGTCGCACAGTCTGTGTCGAACCAAAATCACGAATACCAAGTAGTCAATACAAATCTGAAATGGCATAAACAATGTGCACTTCAGTCATATACATCTCAAGCAAATCAATATACAAAGCTAACATCGGTTTCAATGCAATTCGACGGCATAACGGCGTAATTCTTTTATACCGGTAACTCAAGAACATCATACTCAATCACAATCAACTCATCATTTCATCTAACATCTATATACATGCTGTAATCTGTATATTCTCAATCCAACACATGCTGGAAAATCGAACGTATAGCATACGGCGTCTGAAATTCGATCCGTTTACGTTTCTACGATGCTCAGTATATTAAGAACACATAATCTATGTCAAATCTGAATTCTTCCAACACATAATTTTCGAAACATGCTGGAAATGAACAATACTTACATCCTTAGCTAGCTCTTGTTGCAAGGATCACAAATCTGTACTCGAAATTAAAATCGGATAGCTAGTTGTTGCATAATCTCAATTCTAACATGAAGAAACTTTGAAGAAAACAAAAAGGAACTCTCGGTGCTCTTAGCAGCTGAAATGAAGAATGAAGATTCAGCAATTTCGTATATATATACATGCCATGTGTCAAGCCAAGAAAAGGAGGTGGATCTCTCGCATGCAGCACCGCGGGTGCGCTCCTCTTGTACCGCGGGTGCGCTGTGCTCACGGCGAGTTCATCAAAAATCGCAACACTTAGACCGCGGGTGCGGTCCCTGCATGACCGCGGGTGCGGTCTCACCACCGCGGGTGCGGTCTTGTTAGCACCGCGGGTGCGGTCTTGCTTCGCACAAATTCACCAACTTTCTGTCACATACACCGCGGGTGCGGTAGTCTTAACACCGCAGGTGCAGTGTGGCTTCGGCCCTGCTTGTTGACATACTCATTTTTATGACATGCATTCTCCTCTTCAAATCTAACATCAATGACAGCTAATAATTCTCGAGCCTTACATTTCTCCCCCTCTAAGAAATGATTTCGTCCTCGAAATCGCATGCCATTCTAGTAATGCAAGCATATATACAGAAGCAGTAAAATCAAACTAGCAAAATACTTACATCAACGGAATAGCTCGGGATGCCTCTGTCTCATTTCAGACTCTGTTTCCCAGGTTGCTTCCTCGATGCCATGACGACTCCATTGAATCTTCACAAGCGGAATAGTCTTCGTCCTGAGCTTCTTTTCTTTCGATCAAGAATCTGTATCGGCTGTTCAATATAGCTCAAAGTCTGATCTAACTCTGCTTCGTCAGGCTGAATGACATGAGAATCATATGGCATGTATCTACGCAACATCGATACATGAAAAACGTCATGTATATCGGACAGTGAAGGAGGAAGAGCAAGTCTGTAAGCTCGATCGCCAATCTTCTCAAGGATCTCATACGGACCGACGTATCTAGGAGACAATTTCCCACGCTTGCCAAATCTGACAACGCCTCTGAAAGGTGAAATTTTCAAAAATACTCTGTCTCCCTGTTCGAATACTAACGGTCTGCGTCTGATATTGGCGTACTTCGCCTGTCTATCCTGTGCTGTCTTCATTCTCTTCTGAATGATCTTCACTTTGTCGGG
>NW_027331415.1:0-31804 GCF_022965805.1 Primulina eburnea | reverse complement strand
AGAACAATAGCCTAGGCATGCCATGCACCTAACGACTTCCTAAAGAACAAATCCGCATGTTTGAAGCATCATCGGTTTATGAAAAGCTATAAATGTGCCATCTTAGAGAATCTATCCACAACAACAAAAATAGAATCCCTCCCCTTCTTAGTCCTAGGCAACCCCAAAATAAAGTCCATAGAAATGTCAATCCAAGTTCTATTTAAGAATAGCACGCAAAAGTGTTCCCAAAGTTCTATTGACAACTTCAGTTTGTCCATCCGTTTGAGGATGACAAGTAGTAGAAAACAACAATTTTGTGCCAAGTTTAGCCCATAAAGTCTTCCAAAAGTAACTCAAGAATTTAACATCGCGACCAGAAACAATAGTCCTAGGCATGCCATGCAACCTAACGACTTCTCTAAAGAACAAATCCGCAATGTTTGAAGCATCATCGGTTTTATGACAAGCTATAAAATGTGCCATCTTAGAGAATCTATCCACAACAACAAAAATAGAATCCCTCCCCTTCTTAGTCCTAGGCAACCCCAAAATAAAGTCCATAGAAATGTCAATCCAAGTTCTTTTAAGAATAGCACGCAAAAGTGTTCCCAAAGTTCTATTGACAACTTCAGTTTGTCCATCCGTTTGAGGATGACAAGTAGTAGAAAACAACAATTTTGTGCCAAGTTTAGCCCATAAAGTCTTCCAAAAGTAACTCAAGAATTTAACATCGCGACCAGAAACAATAGTCCTAGGCATGCCATGCAACCTAACGACTTCTCTAAAGAACAAATCCGCAATGTTTGAAGCATCATCGGTTTTATGACAAGCTATAAAATGTGCCATCTTAGAGAATCTATCCACAACAACAAAAATAGAATCCCTCCCCTTCTTAGTCCTAGGCAACCCCAAAATAAAGTCCATAGAAATGTCAATCCAAGTTCTTTTAAGAATAGCACGCAAAAGTGTTCCCAAAGTTCTATTGACAACTTCAGTTTGTCCATCCGTTTGAGGATGACAAGTAGTAGAAAACAACAATTTTGTGCCAAGTTTAGCCCATAAAGTCTTCCAAAAGTAACTCAAGAATTTAACATCGCGACCAGAAACAATAGTCCTAGGCATGCCATGCAACCTAACGACTTCTCTAAAGAACAAATCCGCAATGTTTGAAGCATCATCGGTTTTATGACAAGCTATAAAATGTGCCATCTTAGAGAATCTATCCACAACAACAAAAATAGAATCCCTCCCCTTCTTAGTCCTAGGCAACCCCAAAATAAAGTCCATAGAAATGTCAATCCAAGTTCTTTTTAAGAATAGCACGCAAAAGTGTTCCCAAAGTTCTATTGACAACTTCAGTTTGTCCATCCGTTTGAGGATGACAAGTAGTAGAAAACAACAATTTTGTGCCAAGTTTAGCCCATAAAGTCTTCCAAAAGTAACTCAAGAATTTAACATCGCGACCAGAAACAATAGTCCTAGGCATGCCATGCAACCTAACGACTTCTCTAAAGAACAAATCCGCAATGTTTGAAGCATCATCGGTTTTATGACAAGCTATAAAATGTGCCATCTTAGAGAATCTATCCACAACAACAAAAATAGAATCCCTCCCCTTCTTAGTCCTAGGCAACCCCAAAATAAAGTCCATAGAAATGTCAATCCAAGTTCTTTTAAGAATAGCACGCAAAGTGTTCCCAAAGTTCTATTGACAACTTCAGTTTGTCCATCCGTTTGAGGATGACAAGTAGTAGAAAACAACAATTTTGTGCCAAGTTTAGCCCATAAAGTCTTCCAAAAGTAACTCAAGAATTTAACATCGCGACCAGAAACAATAGTCCTAGGCATGCCATGCAACCTAACGACTTCTCTAAAGAACAAATCCGCAATGTTTGAAGCATCATCGGTTTTATGACAAGCTATAAAATGTGCCATCTTAGAGAATCTATCCACAACAACAAAAATAGAATCCCTCCCCTTCTTAGTCCTAGGCAACCCCAAAATAAAGTCCATAGAAATGTCAATCCAAGTTCTTTTTAAGAATAGCACGCAAAAGTGTTCCCAAAGTTCTATTGACAACTTCAGTTTGTCCATCCGTTTGAGGATGACAAGTAGTAGAAAACAACAATTTTGTGCCAAGTTTAGCCCATAAAGTCTTCCAAAAGTAACTCAAGAATTTAACATCGCGACCAGAAACAATAGTCCTAGGCATGCCATGCAACCTAACGACTTCTCTAAAGAACAAATCCGCAATGTTTGAAGCATCATCGGTTTTATGACAAGCTATAAAATGTGCCATCTTAGAGAATCTATCCACAACAACAAAAATAGAATCCCTCCCCTTCTTAGTCCTAGGCAACCCCAAAATAAAGTCCATAGAAATGTCAATCCAAGTTCTTTTTAAGAATAGCACGCAAAAGTGTTCCCAAAGTTCTATTGACAACTTCAGTTTGTCCATCCGTTTGAGGATGACAAGTAGTAGAAAACAACAATTTTGTGCCAAGTTTAGCCCATAAAGTCTTCCAAAAGTAACTCAAGAATTTAACATCGCGACCAGAAACAATAGTCCTAGGCATGCCATGCAACCTAACGACTTCTCTAAAGAACAAATCCGCAATGTTTGAAGCATCATCGGTTTTATGACAAGCTATAAAATGTGCCATCTTAGAGAATCTATCCACAACAACAAAAATAGAATCCCTCCCCTTCTTAGTCCTAGGCAACCCCAAAATAAAGTCCATAGAAATGTCAATCCAAGTTCTTTTTAAGAATAGCACGCAAAAGTGTTCCCAAAGTTCTATTGACAACTTCAGTTTGTCCATCCGTTTGAGGATGACAAGTAGTAGAAAACAACAATTTTGTGCCAAGTTTAGCCCATAAAGTCTTCCAAAAGTAACTCAAGAATTTAACATCGCGACCAGAAACAATAGTCCTAGGCATGCCATGCAACCTAACGACTTCTCTAAAGAACAAATCCGCAATGTTTGAAGCATCATCGGTTTTATGACAAGCTATAAAATGTGCCATCTTAGAGAATCTATCCACAACAACAAAAATAGAATCCCTCCCCTTCTTAGTCCTAGGCAACCCCAAAATAAAGTCCATAGAAATGTCAATCCAAGTTCTTTTTAAGAATAGCACGCAAAAGTGTTCCCAAAGTTCTATTGACAACTTCAGTTTGTCCATCCGTTTGAGGATGACAAGTAGTAGAAAACAACAATTTTGTGCCAAGTTTAGCCCATAAAGTCTTCCAAAAGTAACTCAAGAATTTAACATCGCGACCAGAAACAATAGTCCTAGGCATGCCATGCAACCTAACGACTTCTCTAAAGAACAAATCCGCAATGTTTGAAGCATCATCGGTTTTATGACAAGCTATAAAATGTGCCATCTTAGAGAATCTATCCACAACAACAAAAATAGAATCCCTCCCCTTCTTAGTCCTAGGCAACCCCAAAATAAAGTCCATAGAAATGTCAATCCAAGTTCTTTTTAAGAATAGCACGCAAAAGTGTTCCCAAAGTTCTATTGACAACTTCAGTTTGTCCATCCGTTTGAGGATGACAAGTAGTAGAAAACAACAATTTTGTGCCAAGTTTAGCCCATAAAGTCTTCCAAAAGTAACTCAAGAATTTAACATCGCGACCAGAAACAATAGTCCTAGGCATGCCATGCAACCTAACGACTTCTCTAAAGAACAAATCCGCAATGTTTGAAGCATCATCGGTTTTATGACAAGCTATAAAATGTGCCATCTTAGAGAATCTATCCACAACAACAAAAATAGAATCCCTCCCCTTCTTAGTCCTAGGCAACCCCAAAATAAAGTCCATAGAAATGTCAATCCAAGTTCTTTTTAAGAATAGCACGCAAAAGTGTTCCCAAAGTTCTATTGACAACTTCAGTTTGTCCATCCGTTTGAGGATGACAAGTAGTAGAAAACAACAATTTTGTGCCAAGTTTAGCCCATAAAGTCTTCCAAAAGTAACTCAAGAATTTAACATCGCGACCAGAAACAATAGTCCTAGGCATGCCATGCAACCTAACGACTTCTCTAAAGAACAAATCCGCAATGTTTGAAGCATCATCGGTTTTATGACAAGCTATAAAATGTGCCATCTTAGAGAATCTATCCACAACAACAAAAATAGAATCCCTCCCCTTCTTAGTCCTAGGCAACCCCAAAATAAAGTCCATAGAAATGTCAATCCAAGTTCTTTTTAAGAATAGCACGCAAAAGTGTTCCCAAAGTTCTATTGACAACTTCAGTTTGTCCATCCGTTTGAGGATGACAAGTAGTAGAAAACAACAATTTTGTGCCAAGTTTAGCCCATAAAGTCTTCCAAAAGTAACTCAAGAATTTAACATCGCGACCAGAAACAATAGTCCTAGGCATGCCATGCAACCTAACGACTTCTCTAAAGAACAAATCCGCAATGTTTGAAGCATCATCGGTTTTATGACAAGCTATAAAATGTGCCATCTTAGAGAATCTATCCACAACAACAAAAATAGAATCCCTCCCCTTCTTAGTCCTAGGCAACCCCAAAATAAAGTCCATAGAAATGTCAATCCAAGTTCTTTTTAAGAATAGCACGCAAAAGTGTTCCCAAAGTTCTATTGACAACTTCAGTTTGTCCATCCGTTTGAGGATGACAAGTAGTAGAAAACAACAATTTTGTGCCAAGTTTAGCCCATAAAGTCTTCCAAAAGTAACTCAAGAATTTAACATCGCGACCAGAAACAATAGTCCTAGGCATGCCATGCAACCTAACGACTTCTCTAAAGAACAAATCCGCAATGTTTGAAGCATCATCGGTTTTATGACAAGCTATAAAATGTGCCATCTTAGAGAATCTATCCACAACAACAAAAATAGAATCCCTCCCCTTCTTAGTCCTAGGCAACCCCAAAATAAAGTCCATAGAAATGTCAATCCAAGTTCTTTTTAAGAATAGCACGCAAAAGTGTTCCCAAAGTTCTATTGACAACTTCAGTTTGTCCATCCGTTTGAGGATGACAAGTAGTAGAAAACAACAATTTTGTGCCAAGTTTAGCCCATAAAGTCTTCCAAAAGTAACTCAAGAATTTAACATCGCGACCAGAAACAATAGTCCTAGGCATGCCATGCAACCTAACGACTTCTCTAAAGAACAAATCCGCAATGTTTGAAGCATCATCGGTTTTATGACAAGCTATAAAATGTGCCATCTTAGAGAATCTATCCACAACAACAAAAATAGAATCCCTCCCCTTCTTAGTCCTAGGCAACCCCAAAATAAAGTCCATAGAAATGTCAATCCAAGTTCTTTTTAAGAATAGCACGCAAAAGTGTTCCCAAAGTTCTATTGACAACTTCAGTTTGTCCATCCGTTTGAGGATGACAAGTAGTAGAAAACAACAATTTTGTGCCAAGTTTAGCCCATAAAGTCTTCCAAAAGTAACTCAAGAATTTAACATCGCGACCAGAAACAATAGTCCTAGGCATGCCATGCAACCTAACGACTTCTCTAAAGAACAAATCCGCAATGTTTGAAGCATCATCGGTTTTATGACAAGCTATAAAATGTGCCATCTTAGAGAATCTATCCACAACAACAAAAATAGAATCCCTCCCCTTCTTAGTCCTAGGCAACCCCAAAATAAAGTCCATAGAAATGTCAATCCAAGTTCTTTTTAAGAATAGCACGCAAAAGTGTTCCCAAAGTTCTATTGACAACTTCAGTTTGTCCATCCGTTTGAGGATGACAAGTAGTAGAAAACAACAATTTTGTGCCAAGTTTAGCCCATAAAGTCTTCCAAAAGTAACTCAAGAATTTAACATCGCGACCAGAAACAATAGTCCTAGGCATGCCATGCAACCTAACGACTTCTCTAAAGAACAAATCCGCAATGTTTGAAGCATCATCGGTTTTATGACAAGCTATAAAATGTGCCATCTTAGAGAATCTATCCACAACAACAAAAATAGAATCCCTCCCCTTCTTAGTCCTAGGCAACCCCAAAATAAAGTCCATAGAAATGTCAATCCAAGTTCTTTTAAGAATAGCACGCAAAAGTGTTCCCAAAGTTCTATTGACAACTTCAGTTTGTCCATCCGTTTGAGGATGACAAGTAGTAGAAAACAACAATTTTGTGCCAAGTTTAGCCCATAAAGTCTTCCAAAAGTAACTCAAGAATTTAACATCGCGACCAGAAACAATAGTCCTAGGCATGCCATGCAACCTAACGACTTCTCTAAAGAACAAATCCGCAATGTTTGAAGCATCATCGGTTTTATGACAAGCTATAAAATGTGCCATCTTAGAGAATCTATCCACAACAACAAAAATAGAATCCCTCCCCTTCTTAGTCCTAGGCAACCCCAAAATAAAGTCCATAGAAATGTCAATCCAAGTTCTTTTTAAGAATAGCACGCAAAAGTGTTCCCAAAGTTCTATTGACAACTTCAGTTTGTCCATCCGTTTGAGGATGACAAGTAGTAGAAAACAACAATTTTGTGCCAAGTTTAGCCCATAAAGTCTTCCAAAAGTAACTCAAGAATTTAACATCGCGACCAGAAACAATAGTCCTAGGCATGCCATGCAACCTAACGACTTCTCTAAAGAACAAATCCGCAATGTTTGAAGCATCATCGGTTTTATGACAAGCTATAAAATGTGCCATCTTAGAGAATCTATCCACAACAACAAAAATAGAATCCCTCCCCTTCTTAGTCCTAGGCAACCCCAAAATAAAGTCCATAGAAATGTCAATCCAAGTTCTTTTTAAGAATAGCACGCAAAAGTGTTCCCAAAGTTCTATTGACAACTTCAGTTTGTCCATCCGTTTGAGGATGACAAGTAGTAGAAAACAACAATTTTGTGCCAAGTTTAGCCCATAAAGTCTTCCAAAAGTAACTCAAGAATTTAACATCGCGACCAGAAACAATAGTCCTAGGCATGCCATGCAACCTAACGACTTCTCTAAAGAACAAATCCGCAATGTTTGAAGCATCATCGGTTTTATGACAAGCTATAAAATGTGCCATCTTAGAGAATCTATCCACAACAACAAAAATAGAATCCCTCCCCTTCTTAGTCCTAGGCAACCCCAAAATAAAGTCCATAGAAATGTCAATCCAAGTTCTTTTAAGAATAGCACGCAAAAGTGTTCCCAAAGTTCTATTGACAACTTCAGTTTGTCCATCCGTTTGAGGATGACAAGTAGTAGAAAACAACAATTTTGTGCCAAGTTTAGCCCATAAAGTCTTCCAAAAGTAACTCAAGAATTTAACATCGCGACCAGAAACAATAGTCCTAGGCATGCCATGCAACCTAACGACTTCTCTAAAGAACAAATCCGCAATGTTTGAAGCATCATCGGTTTTATGACAAGCTATAAAATGTGCCATCTTAGAGAATCTATCCACAACAACAAAAATAGAATCCCTCCCCTTCTTAGTCCTAGGCAACCCCAAAATAAAGTCCATAGAAATGTCAATCCAAGTTCTTTTTAAGAATAGCACGCAAAAGTGTTCCCAAAGTTCTATTGACAACTTCAGTTTGTCCATCCGTTTGAGGATGACAAGTAGTAGAAAACAACAATTTTGTGCCAAGTTTAGCCCATAAAGTCTTCCAAAAGTAACTCAAGAATTTAACATCGCGACCAGAAACAATAGTCCTAGGCATGCCATGCAACCTAACGACTTCTCTAAAGAACAAATCCGCAATGTTTGAAGCATCATCGGTTTTATGACAAGCTATAAAATGTGCCATCTTAGAGAATCTATCCACAACAACAAAAATAGAATCCCTCCCCTTCTTAGTCCTAGGCAACCCCAAAATAAAGTCCATAGAAATGTCAATCCAAGTTCTTTTTAAGAATAGCACGCAAAAGTGTTCCCAAAGTTCTATTGACAACTTCAGTTTGTCCATCCGTTTGAGGATGACAAGTAGTAGAAAACAACAATTTTGTGCCAAGTTTAGCCCATAAAGTCTTCCAAAAGTAACTCAAGAATTTAACATCGCGACCAGAAACAATAGTCCTAGGCATGCCATGCAACCTAACGACTTCTCTAAAGAACAAATCCGCAATGTTTGAAGCATCATCGGTTTTATGACAAGCTATAAAATGTGCCATCTTAGAGAATCTATCCACAACAACAAAAATAGAATCCCTCCCCTTCTTAGTCCTAGGCAACCCCAAAATAAAGTCCATAGAAATGTCAATCCAAGTTCTTTTTAAGAATAGCACGCAAAAGTGTTCCCAAAGTTCTATTGACAACTTCAGTTTGTCCATCCGTTTGAGGATGACAAGTAGTAGAAAACAACAATTTTGTGCCAAGTTTAGCCCATAAAGTCTTCCAAAAGTAACTCAAGAATTTAACATCGCGACCAGAAACAATAGTCCTAGGCATGCCATGCAACCTAACGACTTCTCTAAAGAACAAATCCGCAATGTTTGAAGCATCATCGGTTTTATGACAAGCTATAAAATGTGCCATCTTAGAGAATCTATCCACAACAACAAAAATAGAATCCCTCCCCTTCTTAGTCCTAGGCAACCCCAAAATAAAGTCCATAGAAATGTCAATCCAAGTTCTTTTTAAGAATAGCACGCAAAAGTGTTCCCAAAGTTCTATTGACAACTTCAGTTTGTCCATCCGTTTGAGGATGACAAGTAGTAGAAAACAACAATTTTGTGCCAAGTTTAGCCCATAAAGTCTTCCAAAAGTAACTCAAGAATTTAACATCGCGACCAGAAACAATAGTCCTAGGCATGCCATGCAACCTAACGACTTCTCTAAAGAACAAATCCGCAATGTTTGAAGCATCATCGGTTTTATGACAAGCTATAAAATGTGCCATCTTAGAGAATCTATCCACAACAACAAAATAGAATCCCTCCCCTTCTTAGTCCTAGGCAACCCCAAAATAAAGTCCATAGAAATGTCAATCCAAGTTCTTTTTAAGAATAGCACGCAAAAGTGTTCCCAAAGTTCTATTGACACTTCAGTTTGTCCATCCGTTTGAGGATGACAAGTAGTAGAAAACAACAATTTTGTGCCAAGTTTAGCCCATAAAGTCTTCCAAAAGTAACTCAAGAATTTAACATCGCGACAGAACACATAGTCCTAGGCATGCCATGCAAACCTAACGACTTCTCTAAAGAACAAATCCGCAATGTTTGAAGCCTCATCGGTTTTACTGACAAGCTATAAAAGTGCCATCTTAGAGACTATCACACAACAAAAATAGATCCCTGGTTAGAGTAGGTGCCCGTCGAGCCCAAGTGTTGGCCGACTGTTACAATGAAACTCTTGTAAATACAGAGTCTTATTTTTAATAATATTTAATTTATTATTTTTGGCGAATCTTTATCTTTATACCCATGCTAGTCTGCCAGATAAAAGTCCCTTGAATATTCAAATAGTAAGAAAGAACTATGAGATTCTCATATGATGAGTATCATGAAACTCTAGATTTGTAATACTATGTATATCTCCGAAACACGGGTTCCTAGTCGATTCACGCCACGAAGAAGGATATAGGCCCGCTCGAGTTAGAGACTAGTATCTGCTATGTGAGTACCAGTGTTTCTTGGTAGGGGACAGTGTGAGGTCCGAACAGTGCAATAGATGCTCCTGGTAGAGTGTCACTGAACAACCCTCCAATAAAAAGGACTTTCCAAGTGGTTCTCACTTATCCGAGTGGAAAGATCCATGGTTATGGTTGTGGTACAGAATTAGTCCTTATGACACGGGACAACATTGAGACTCTGATGTGCTAGGAGTTTACAGCTTTGACATTGTTACCGACTCTATGGGGTCATCAGTGGCAAGGTGGGTGTTCGGCCGAAACATATAGGAGTCGAGCATTGTAGTCCGGGGATTCACCGCTTCTAGGGTATGGAATCCTATGGGTGGTTGATCATGTGTATGTGTGAAATCTCTGACAGAGTATGGCTGGTAATTTAATGAAAGGGTGTCATAGATTGCACACATCATTTGCAACCTACAACACATGACACCATAGATGATCGATTCCATGACAATCTCGATGAACCAAGTGTGTCGATCGGTCGGGATATATGATGAAGGCCGTACTGTACGCTTAACCATAATTGAATGGTTCTTTGAAGGCACTATCTTGATACTAGGGAATCCATGTAAGCGATGCGCTGATAGGCGTTTAATCATGATTGTTGGGTATCTACAGACTTGAGTCTGACGTTCTTATTACAAGGAGTTGATAAGATAAGAATGGAGCAATTGGGGGTATGGCCGTATAGGACATTGTTTAGTCGAATACATAGAGAATGGGAACCCACGGCTAGTTTGTATCAAATGAACCATTTGAGGGCACCCACAAGTACTTGGGCATCTAGTAAATCCCGGAGAAGAAAGTAAAATAGTTTTCAATGTGTTTGACGGCTTATGAAATGATTTATAAGCGTTAAGAAAAATTAGAAGTATGACTTTGCGAAAAGGAGAAAATATTCAAATGTTAATTATAAATGGAGTGCTCTTAAGATTAAATGGCGAAAATAGATGTATGATTCATAGAAAATGTAATTTTCGATTATGAATGGTCGAATTAAAATTGCAGTATGTATTAATTGGTTTTAACGAATGAGTAAATTAAATTAATATCAAGTTGAATTAATTAAACCCACTAGTGGACCTAGTAGAGTCTAATAATTAATTAATTCAAAGTGTGATAATTAAAATAAATCTCGGATCTTGTAGAGAGCTTAAGTTAAATAATATTTAACCTAGTGGACGTTGGTAAATCAAGTAATTTTTAATTAATCCAAATATGTTTGAGATATATAAATTTAGTCATGGTTTTAAGGTTGTAAACAACCATATATATATAATTGGAGGAAATGGTAGGAGAATTTTGATAAATGGCAGGTGAAGCCTTTCTTTTGTTACCCCATGATTACTTTCTTTAATCCCCCTACAAGCTGAATGGGACACTCACAACACTGTAGTCTCCAATCACTCAAACACTCGTTTTCGTTAAACCGATTTTCCTTTTTGTTTCATTTGTGGAGGAACAACACTTCTCTTTGGAAAAATCCTCAAATTGTC
The DNA here is from genome assembly GCF_022965805.1 of Primulina eburnea. Taxonomy (NCBI): domain Eukaryota; kingdom Viridiplantae; phylum Streptophyta; class Magnoliopsida; order Lamiales; family Gesneriaceae; genus Primulina; species Primulina eburnea. Next base: position 20,745 of record NW_027331415.1, on the reverse strand, counting down.
TTCTAGTGCAATTATGGGGGAGTTTCCTGTAGTGGTGGCTATTTATGAGAAGGAAGAGGAAAGCTTTGTAGATCGTGTTCCTTTCAAAGGAGGTTCACATAAGGTGGTTTTTTTTTTTTAATTGTTTTTGGAGCCATTCATCAACTTCTAAGATGATAGGGATATCTTCTTTAACACCTCCTAGATAGGATTTTGTGTATTTTTTATATGATGTTTCACTTGGAAGAGGGCCGAAATTTGCTTACTTTAAAATATTGATTTTTGTGCTTCCGTTGCCGTCTTTCCGCGGCCTCAACGTAACCGGTCCGCTTTGCAGTGGTAATCCGAGCTAGGTGTAGCGATTTTGTGCTATGCATAACTACAAGATAATAGTGAGTTGATTGATCTTCTAACCGCCTAGAGAAAAAATTTGGCAAGAAATCAAGGCTGAATGGGGATGCAAGCATGTTTGAAGTGATCCGGAAAAAAATAGGGCTCCGAGGAGGCTGGTGTCGGCCGTGAGTTCACCGGGGCTGCCCGAATATCGCGATGTTTGGGCTCGCTCGATTTAATAAAAAAATAAAAAATGTTTTTTGGATTGGCCGGAATCCGCGACGGAGCTCCGGCGAACGGCGATGACGGCTAGGGTTTTCCAAATAGTGTTTTTGGACAATCTAAGTGTCATGGGCCTTTTGAGTTGTTGGGCCTTGGATGGCCAACATATTGTGAATTTTAAATGGCCAAATATTTTGATGAAATGAAAAATGAAGTGTTGGGCCCTTTAGTGTAAAATTTACAAATGTTGTACAATTTTCATATGAAATAAATAATTTAAGTGGACTTTAATTATTTATAGTAAATGGTGATTGCAAGAAATTCGGTGTATAAATGAAATTAATTTGAAAGTAGACAAAGGTGTTTGTATATGTTGTTAATTTAAGTTATTATTTCGGGCGGTGTAGTGATTTGGATTCCAAGATAAATACTATTGAGCAATTAATTATATGTGATTAATTAAATGAGTGGTGTATGATATGTGATATTTGCAATGTAAGGGATGATTCAAAAAGTCCAAGCCCAATTGTAGGTTGTATGCTAGGATATTGGTGTTGAATGATTGTAATAATAATCAATTTATAAGTGGGCTTGGTTTATGGCCCTTTCCCACCCCATGAGATGTATCCCTAGTTTGCCATGGATATGTTAGTTTGTAAATATTAGATAGGGATGATCAAGATGGGAGATGGTGTGCCATTGTGATTATGGAAGATCAGGAAGACAGTGTAAATATGGAAGCTAGTGTAATATTGTTGCATTTGATCCCTGCCATTACTACCCGTAGGATTGGACACTAGGCTCCGTGTTTGGCTCACACGGGACCGATTATGTGGGCAATGATCATCCTTATGTTTTCTTATTGTATAATATATGCATGATATGTTATAATAATAAGGAGTATGTGCGTTATTATTATATTAATAACAAAGTTGCATGAATCCGGCACAAACATACGATCAACATGGCGAGCTTTTAAAATAAAAAATTAATGATGAGACCTTTCAAAATTAAAAACACTCATTGTTGAATAAGATTCAAATTAATATCAAGTCCGTAAAAGGGAATTATAAATTTGTTTAAATTTCCTGTCTTCCAATCGACAAGGAGGTGCATGATGAACGCTACCCGTACTCGGGTAGGCTCTATTAATTGAGGTGAGTTGCCCGAAGTGTCTGGAGAAAAGCGTTGAACTGTGACATCCATGACATTGATGTGATGTGAACTAACGTGGTGGAACTCCCATGAGTTAGGCTCATATTATTGAGGGAAACCATCGGACGACCGTCCATTAAGGTTCAATATCGATGGGCTAAGGCGCTGACACGTGAAGATGAACGACGTCATATTAATTGGGTCCTAATCAAACGTGAGAACAAAAGTTAACGCTTAAGGGTTGCATGTGATGCAATTGAAAACACCTTTTTAGTTTTGTGATGGGCCAGATATTATTCGGGATCACAATTCGCTTTTGTACCTACGTACCTATGAGGAAGAGTGTTTCCGTTTTCACTAGAGGGTAGTGAAAGATGGTCAAAACAGTGGGAGCATATTTAGTATGAAGTAAAAGTCCAACTTTTTAGATCTACTAAATATTGTAAAATAGTCATCAAATTATCTGGTTTTACTTTTCAGACAATGCTACAATGTCATCAATTCGCAAATCGACTTTATCTCTATTACTCGGAAAAACGACATTACTAACGTGGACCAATCTATTACTACTTGCTAAGAAATTGAAATAGTCTTGAATCGAGAAACCGGGTACATACACACTAACGAGTGCGCCCCCTGTTGAGGCTCCGAACTGACTGCATATCCTGAGGAGAATGCAGCGGCTTAAAAGGATGGTGGACCATGACTTGAGTGCAGGTGTTAATATGCCGACTTCTATGAAAGATGAGCTAAGAGGCGTTCTGAGGTGCCAAAGATGTGCGGCTGACATTCATATGCATCTCAAGAGAGCTCTTCGGAGAGCAGACGCGTCCTTGAGCATGCCCATAACGGCAGGGCAGACTTTACGCATGCGGATGGGACTGGGTCGCATGAGCATGGCCTAAAGGTGATCGGGCTGTGGACAAGCTCGATGCATGGATTTGGTGTCCTGCATTCGGAGTTGACCACGATGATGTTGCTGTGTCGCTGCCTAGCTCTTTCACGATCCTTTGTTGTGAACTTGAAATGAACAGATGGCTCGAGCCAGCCGTGAGAGTGGGAAACATGCTTGTTACCGTTTGATCCACAATCAAAAGGAGAAGATTGGTTATTTAATGTGGGCTTCGTCATGCTGGACAGAAGACGGGACCACATGGGAAAGAAAAGAAGCGTCTTGCCACACGTCCAAGAAGCGCAGCCCTGTGAGGAGGCAACTCCGAACTCCGAGTACCACCAGTTTGGGCCGCGACAGAGAGGCTGAAGGTATGTGACAGTCACCACTGCAAGAAGCCGGGACATTGGAGGCGTAATGGAAAGGAATATCTGCGGCCCAGAAGAGTATGCCAAAGGTATGTTGGCCCGATAATGAAGTTAAACAGTTCAATTAAACTGCTATCTGCGTGGGTATGGATTACCGGCTGTGGCGACGCACATCGCTGTAATGGGACAGGGGATGGGAAGAAGTAGGAGTTCGCATGAAGGGAGGACCTTCGTGATTGAATGGGCAAGGGCAAGTAAAAATATTGCTGCCAAGCTATTGAGGAGTTTATTATAATATGACACATAGATTTAAGTTAATTTAGAGATGTTTGTAGTTGATACCAGACTTTGGTGTAAAACATTGTTTCCATTTACGTATGTGTGATAAAATGGATTTTCTTGTTTGATTTGAGCAAAGGGTTTGCAAATGTAAAGAATGATGTTTTAATTGGTTACGTTGAACGTGAAAACATCTCTATACCTTAAAAGTAAAGATATTCACGTAAATGTCCAAGCAATAACAACACCAAATGAAGCGCAAACACGATTTACTCTTAAGTCGGCAAAACTATGGCATGCTCTATTAGGTATATTTCCCTAAGGAAAGAAGGATGACAAGCTAGTGGGAGGTTGGCAGTTTGATATGTCCGATATAATGCTTCTCCACGACTTGTGAATCCTGGTCTAAAGGAAAGAAAGATGACCAAAATTCCCTTTAAGGGACATGCGGAGCGAGCCAAGGTTAGGGTTTGATCCACACCGATGTGTGCGGTCCGCTTCGATTAACACACTAAGCATGGAAATGGACATGCCTACTTATCACATTACCGATGACCATTCGAGTCCTATTGGTTAGGTGTATTTGAGTGAAATACAAGTCTGAAGGCCTTTGAAAGGTTCAAAGCATCAGAAGTGATAAAAGTGAAGTAGAGAAACAATTGGGACGAAGCATCAAGACACTCGATCGGACGACTGGTGGTGAGTACTGGAGTGAGAGTTCCAAGAGTATCTTAGAGAGAATGGGATTCTCTCGCAGTGGACTCCGCCCGCCTACACACAATTTGAATGGTGTTTCGAGGAGGTCGTAACCGGAACTTTGATGGACATGGTTTCGGTCTAGGATGGTTCACGGAAGTTGACGCCATCCCTTTGGGGATATGGCTTAAAACAGCGGCACTGTGTGAACAATGTCCATACAAAGCAGTTGACAAGACTCCATATGAGATATGGATGGGTTTTGGGTAAGGCCTCCCAAGTATTCTTATATAAGAATATGGGGGTGTCCTGCCGTATGTGAAGCAGACAGACAGTGGGAGACAAATTGGAAGTCGAGCCATTTTATGCTAATTTTGGGGATATCAAAGGAAACCATTGGATATTATGTCTATCAATCCCCAAGAGACAAAGTGTTTGTTCTAGGAAGCAACCTTTTTGGAAAGGAAAAGGAATTTCGGATTAGATAGAAAAGGCGAGACGAGATGATAGAACTCGAAGAGTTCGAGAGGAACCCACAGTTGTAGTTTAGACCCACACCCAATGAGCTAAGTGAGGAGTAACAAGCTCCTTAGAAGAAACCGAGAGAGTCTCGGACCACTGTGAGGTATGGTCTGCTCTTGAAGAGGGCCATGTGATGAGCCTTAATCTTGGATGTGTCCAAGGACCTTCAAGAAGCGTTGATCGGATGCTGATTCATCCAAGTGGCTTGAGCAATGGAATCGGAGCTGATCCATGCATTCGAAACCAATGTGTGGAATCTTGTGGAGCCACCTGAGGGAACTGTTCCATAGGGTTGTGAAATGATTTACAAGAGGAAATTGGTGGACGGGATGGGAAGGTATTGACCTCAAGCGCGATTGGTAGCAAAGGGTTTTATACTCAAAGGCAAGGTTGTGACTATGGGAAAACCTTTGTTTTTTCTCCAGTTGCGATGTTCAAGGTCCATTAGGATATGCTAGCCATAGCTGCATGGTATGGATATGAAGATATGGAGAGGATGTTAAGACAGCCTTCCTTAATGGGGATTATTAGGAGAGATTTACATGTCTCAAAATCTGAGGGTTTCACATCTATCGGAAGGAGCATATGGTAGGCAAACTTCAAGATCTATTTATGGTCTCTTAAGCAGGCATCGAGGAGTAGGAGGTTTGAGAACCTCAGATCGATAGTACAATCAAAGAGTTTGGGGTTACTAAGAATCCTGAGGACCTCTGTGGTTATACGAAGGTCAGTGGGAGGCGGTGAATTCCTTGTTCTGTATGTTGATGACATTCTACTCATTGGGAATGCATTGTAGGAATGTGTGCAATCACAAAGATTGTTTAGCCAAGTAAGTTCTCAATGCAGCAGGACTTGGGTGGTTGAAGCATCTTTTGATGGGAATACAGTCTATCGAGATAGAGCAAGAAGATTGCTTGAGTCTACCCAGTACACATACATTGATTCCATCGCTGACGGTTCTCGAGGGAGAGTCCAAGAGAGGACATCTACAATGTTCAGGGCGTGGTCCCTATCCAAGTCTAGTCTCCCAAGACTGATGCAGAGGATAGCGGCGGATGTTGACACGAAGTCGTATGCTTCGGCTATTGGTAGTATCATGTATGGGATGAATATCTACACAGTCCTGACGTGGCTGTGACACTTAAGTGTAGGAGTTAGATATCAATCCAACCAGGTGGTCTTCACATTGGAAAGCTGTGAAAGACCATCTCAAGTATTTGAGAAGGGACCCATAAGTTTTCTAGGTCTAGGGGGGTGGAGAGAAACTAAAATTGGAAGCTATACCGACTCATAGCTTCCAAAGCGAGGTAGATGACTAGAAGGTCAACCTCCGGTTTCATAGCATGCCTCAATGGTGGTGCTGCTCTTGGAGAGTTCCAAGCCAAGACAGTACTGCGGGATTCCCACCACTGAGGCAGAATACATTGCTGCATCGGGGCAAGCAAAGGAGGCTGTTTGGATTAGGAATTTCGTCTCCAGAGTTGGGCGTCATTCAAATTGGAGTTGCTCCTATCCCGGTGAGTGTGGACAAACACGGGAGCCCTAGCTCAGGCGAAAGAGCCAAGGTCTCACTCAGAAGTCAAACACGTATTGAGGAAATACAACATCCTAGAGAGTCGTGGAAGGAAGAAATGGAAAGAGGAGGATGTCGTGATTGACAAAGAGTCGGCCCGAAGAAAATGTTGCTGATCCACTAACTAAGCCTTAAGGACCACGTCGAGAAGCATCGCAATCATGGGTCTAAAGTACTATAGGTGTTGGCTCAGTGCAAGTTGGGAGATTGTTAGAGTAGGTGCACGTCGAGCCAAGTGGTGGTCGACTGTTCACAATGAAACTCTTTGTATAAACGATCTTTATTTAATAATATTTCAATTTATTAATTTGGCGCATCTTGATCTTATAGCCATGTAGTTGCATAGATTAAAAGTCCTTGAATATACAAATAGTAGAAAGAATATGAGTGCTCACTATGATGAGTATCATGAACTCATATTTGGAATACTTGTATTTCTAAACCGTTCCTAGTCGATGCAGCGCACTAAGAAGGATAAAGGCCGCTCGAGTTAGCGACTAGTATCTGCGATGTGAGTTACCATGTTTCATGGGTAGGGGACTTGTGATGTCCGAACAGCAGATAGGGTGCTCCTTGTAGAGTGCACTGAACCCCTCCATAAAAGGACTTTCCAAGTGGTCTCACTTATCGAGTGGAAAAGTCGTGGTTATTGGTGTACAGATTAGTCCTTAGACCCGGGCAACATTGAGACTCTATGTGCTAGCGTTTCACTTTGATTGTTTCCGACTCTTGGGGTCATTAGGTGGCAAGGTTGAGGTGTTACGGCGGCAAAACATATAGGGTGAGGATTGTAGTCGGGGATTCACGCACCTTCCGACGGGTATGGGATATCCTATGTGTTGTTCAGTATATGTGGGTGGGAAATCTCTGATAGAGTATTGGTGGTAATTAGAAGGGGTTTCTAGATTACACCATCGATGCAACCACAACATGACAACATGTATCGATTCATTGACAACTCTCGATAGACCAATAGTGTCAATCGGTCGGGGGGGATAGATGAGTTGAAGGGACCGTACTGTACGCTAACCATAATTGAATGGTTCTTGCAGGCACTATCATGTGATACCTAGGAATCACGTAAAGGCGATGCTGCCGGCGTTAACGTGGATGGTTGGGTACTATCTACGTGAGTTTGACGTTCTTACTATCAAGGAGTTGTGATTAAGTAAGAATGGAGCAATTGGGGTATGCTATCGAAGAAGGACAGGTTTAGTACGAATACATGAGTGTGAACCCACGGGATTAGTTGTATCAATGAACCATTGGGGCCACACAAGTACTTGACTGTAAACCCGAAGGAGAAGTAAAATAGTCAATGTGTTTTTTTTGAACGGCTTATAAATGTGTTATAAGCGTTATAAGAAAAATAGAAGTATGACTTCCTAAGAGAGAATACAAATTTTTAATTAGTGGAGTGTTCCTAAGATTAAAACTTTGGACGAGTAACTAATGTTAGTTGAAAATTGTGATTTCATGAACATATGGAGACTAAATTAAATTAATTCAAGTGTTGGTTGATTATTAAACAATAGTGGCCTTTAGTAGTAGAGTCTAAAATAATTAAATTAATTTCAAGTGTTGGATTAATAAATAATATTAAGTCTAGTAGAGCTTAATTTAAAATAATTAGTGAACTAGTGGGACTTGAGTAAAACAAGTAATATATTTAATTAATCTCAAATGTGTTTGAGATAAAAAAATTTAGTCATGTTTTTTAAGTGTTAAAAAACCATTATAATATATGTGGAGGACATGCTAGGGTGGCATGCTTGGAGGTGAAAGGTTGTTGATTATTTTTAATAAAAAATCCAAGAACATGCAACTTTGAGAGGACAACTTTCACAACTACCTAGGGCTAGTTTCCCACTCACTACAAAACTTCACTTGGCCGGATTTTTCTTGTTCTAAAACACACAAGATTTTTCTCCCCCCTCCTTTTTGTTCTTCCTTTTGGAGACAAATTTCTCTTGAAAAATCCTCCAAAATTTCTAGTGCAAATTGTTGAGGGGATTTTTTCCTGTGGCTAAGGGTGGGCTTGATTAGGAGCAAGAAGGGAAGCTTGTAGCACTCTTCATCCTTCAAGAGTGGTTGTTCTACAATCCAAGTTGGTTGCCATTCATCAACTTCTTAAGGTGATAGGATATCTCTTAAACCTCCTATGTAGGTTTAATTTTTGTTAATATTGCACAATATTCTGGTGGGGCGCCGAAATTGCTCTTAAAATTTAATTTTCGCTTCCCGTTGGTTTCCGGGCCTCCGTAACCGCCAGGTCCACGTTGATCCACTCCCCTTCTTAGTCCTAGGGCAACCCCAAAATAAAGTCCACAGAATGTCAATCCAAGTTCTATATTAAGAATAGCACGCAAAAGTGTTCAAAGTTCTATGACAACTTCAGTTTGTCATCAGTTTGAGATGACAAAGTAATTAGAAAACAAATATTGGGTGCAAGTTTAGCCCATAAAATCTTCCAAAAGTACACTCATAAGATTTAACACCATGGCGACCAAGAAACAATAGTCATGGCATGCCAGGCACCATCCTAACGACTTCTCTAAAGAATCAAATCGGCAATGTGTGAAGCATCAGTCGGTTTTATGAAAGCTATAAAAGTTGCCATCTTAGAGAATATATCACATTTACAACAACCAAAAATAGAATCCTCCCCTTCTTAGTTCCTAGGCAACCCACAAAATAAGCCCATACCAATGTCAACCAAGTTCTATTTAAGAATACGCACAAAAGTGTTCCAAAAGTTCTATTGACAACTTCGTTTCCATCGTTTTGAGGTTGACAAGTAGTAGAAAACAACAATTTGTGCCAAGTTTAGCCCAATGAAATCTTCCCAAAGTAACTCAGGGAATTGAACACTACGCGACCAGAAACAATAGTCCTAGGCATGCCATTGCAACTCATAATCGACTCTCTTAAAGAACAAAATCGCAATTTGAAGCAGCTATCATCGATTTATGGACAAGTATAAAATGTGCCATCTTAGAGAATCTAGCCACAACAACAAAAATAGAATACCTCCCATTCTTAGTCCTAGGCCAACCCCAAAATACAAGTCCATAGAAATGTGCAATCTCCAAGTTTATATTTAAAGAATAGACGCAAACGTGTCCAAATTCTATTGCAAACTTCATTTGTCCATCAGCGGTAGGATGACAAGTTTAGAAAAACAACAATTTTGTGCCAAGTTTAGCCCAGAAAGTCTTCCAAATAGTAACTCAAGAATTTAACAGCTCGCGACCCCCAAAAGAAACAATAGTCCTAGGCATGCCATGCAACCTAACGACTTCTACTAAAGAACAACTCCGCAAGTTTGAACCATCATGGTTTTTTGACAAGCTTATCAAATGTGCCATTTAAGAGAATCTATCCAACAACAACAAAAAAGAATCCCTCCTCCTTCTAGTCGTAGGCAACCCAAACTAAAGTCCATACAAATTACAATCACAAGTATCTTCATTTAAGAACTAGCACGCAAAAGTGTTCCCAAAGTTCTATTGGACAACTCAGTTGTCCTCCGTGTCTTTGAGGGGACAAGGTAGTAGAAAAACCAACAATTTTGCTGCCAAGTTTACCCATAAGTGTCTTCCAAAAGTATCCTCAGAATTGTAATAGATCCGACCAGAAACAATAGTCTCAGGCATGCCAGCAACCTAACGACTTCCTAAAGAACAAATCCCGGTCAATTTGGAAGCCATATCGGGTTTTATGGAACAAGCTATAAAATGTGCCATCTTATGAGATATCTATCCACAACAACAAAAATAGAATCCCACCCTTCTTTAGTCCTAGGCAACCCACAAATAAAGTCCATAGAAATTTGTCATCAAGAGTTTTATTAAGAATAGCACCGCAAAAATGTTCCCAAAGTTCTATTGCAACTTCAGTTGGTCCATCCATTTACGGTGACAAGTAGTAGAAAACAACAATTTTGTGCCAAGTTTAGCCCATAAAGTCTTCCAAAAGTAACTCAAGGAATTAACCATCGCGCCAGAAGAAACAATAGTCCAGGCATGCCAGTGCAACCCTAACGGACTTCTCTATAAGAACAAATCCGGCAAGGTTTGAACAGTGCTTCATGGGTTGTATTGACAAAGCTATAAATTGTGCCTCTTAGAGATCTATCCACAACAAACCAAATAAATAGAAGTCCCGTCCATTCTTAGTCCTAGGCAACCCAAAAATCAAAGTCATAGGAATGTCACAATCACCAAGTTCTATTAAGAATAGCACGCAAAAGTGTTCCAAGTTCTATTGACAACTTATGTTGTCCATACAAGTTGAGGATGACAAGTATTAGAAAACAACAATTTTGGTTTTTGTGCCAAGGTTAGACCCATGAAGTCTTCACAAAAGAACTCACATGAATTTTTACCATCGCGACCACGAACACATTAGTCCTAGGCATTGCCATACATACCTAAACGAATTCTCTAAAAGAACAAATCCGCAATGTTTGAAGCATCATCGGTTATGACAAGAATAAAATGATTTGCCATCTTAGAGAATCTATCCCAACAACAAAACAAAATAAGAATCCCTTCCTTCTTCGTCCTAGGAAAACCCCCAAAATAAAGTCACAGAATGTCAATTCCAAGTTCTACTAATTAATAGCACGCAAAAGTGTTCCCAAAGTTCTATGACAACTTCAGTTTTGTCCATCCGTTTGAGGATGACAAGTAGAGAAAACAACAATTTGTGCAAGTTTAGCCCATAAAGTCTTCCAAAAACAGTAACTCACAAAAATTGTAACATCGCGGACCGAAACAATACGTCCTGGCATGCCATGCACACGCTAACGACCTTCTAAAAGAAAAACCAGCAGTTGAAGATCTCGTTTATGACAAGCTATAAAATGTGACCATTTAGAGAATCTATCCCACAATCGACATAAAATAGAAGCCACTCCCACTCTTAGTCCTAGGCAACCCCTAATTAATAATAGTCCATACGAAATCCAATCCAAGTTCTATTTAAAGAAGTAGCACGCAAAAGTGTTCCCAAAGTTATTGACAACTTCGTTTTGTATCATCCGTTTAGTTGACAAGTAGTAGCGAAACAACAATTTTGGTGCCAAGTTTAGCCCATAAGTCTTCCCAAAGTACTCAAGGAATTAACATCGCGACCACAGAATACAACATAGTCCTAGGCAGTGCCCTGAACCTAACGAATTCTCTTAAAGAGACAATCGCAATGTTTGACAGCATCATCGTTGTATGCAAAGCTTATAAAATGAGTGCACATTTACGAGAATCTATCCACACCAACAAAAATAGAATCCCTCCCTTCTTAGTCCTAGGCAACCACAAAATAAAGTCCATAGAAATGTCATCCAAGTTCTTTTTAAGAATACACGCAAAAGTGTTCCCAAGTTCTATTGACAACTTCAGTTTGTCCATCCGTTTGAGGCATGACAAGTAGTAGAAAATAACAATTTTGTGCCAAGTTTAGCCCATGAAAGTCTTCCAAAGTAACTCAATAATTTAACATTGCGACTAGAAACAAAAGTTTCTAAGGCATGCCATGCAACCTAACGACTTCTCTAAAGAACACAAATCCGCCATGTTTGAAGCATCATCGATTTATGACAAGCTATAAATGTGCCATCTTAGAGAATCTATCCACAACACAAAAATAGATCCCTCCCCTTCTTAGTCCTAGGCAACCCCAAAATTAAAGTCCATAGAATGTCAATCCAAGTTCTTTTTAAGAATAGCACGCAAAAGTGTTCCCAAAGTTCTATTGACAACTTCAATTTGTCCATCCGTTTGAGCATGACAAGTATTAGAAAAACAACAATTTTGTGCCAAGTTTTAGACCATAAAGTCTTTCAAAAGTAACTCAAGAATTTACATCGCGATCAGAAAGCAATAGTCCTAGTCATGCCATGCAACCTAACGACTTCTCTAAAGACAATCCAGCAATGTTTGAAGCATCATCGTTTTATGACAAGCTATAAAATGTTCCATCTTAGAGAATCTATCCACACACAAAAATAGAATCCCTCCCCTTCTTAGTCCTAGGCAACCCCAAAATAAAGTCCATAGAAATGTCAATCCAAGTTCTTTTTAAGAATCACAGCAAAAGTTTTCCCAAAGTTCTATTGACAACTTCAGTCTGTCCATCTGTTTGAGGACGACAAGTAGTAGAAAACAACAATTTTTGTGCCAAGGTTTAGCCATAAAGTATTCTAAAAGTAACTCAAGAATTTAACATCGCGACCAGAAACAATAGTCCTAGGCATGCCATGCAACCTACGACTTCTCTAAAGAACAAATCCGGATGTTTGAAGCATCATCGGTTTTATGACAAGCTATAAAATGTTGCCATCTTAGAGAATCTATCCACAACAACAAAAATAGAATCCCTCCCCTTCTTAGTCCTAGGCAAACCCCAAAATAAAGTCCATAGAAATGTCAATCCAAGTTCTTTTAAGAATAGCACGCAAAAGTGTTCCCAAAGTTCTATTGACAACTCAGTTTGTCCATCCGTTTGAGGATGACAAGTAGTAGAAAACAACAATTTTGTGCCAAGTTTAGCCCATAAAGTCTTCCAAAAGTAACTCAAGAATTTAACATCGCGACCAGAAACAATAGTCCTAGGCATGCCATGCAAACCTAACGACTTCTCTAAAGAACAAATCCGCAATGTTGAAGCATCATCGGTTTTATGACAGGCTATAAAATGTGCCATCATTAGAGAATCTATCCACAACAACAAAAATAGAATCCCTCCCCTTCTTAGTCCTAGGCAACCCCAAAATAAAGTCCTAGAAATGTCAATCCAAGTTCTTTTTAAGAATAGCACGCAAAAGTATTCCCAAAGTTTCTTTGACAACTTCAGTTTGTCCCATCCGTTTGAGGATGACAAGTAGTAGAAAACAACATTTTGTGCCAAGTTTAGCCCATAAAGTCTTTCCAAAGTAACTCAAGAATTTAACATCGCGACCAGAAACAATAGTCCTAGCATGCCATGCAACCTAACGACTTCTCTAAAGAACAAATCCGCAATTTTGAAGCATCATCGGTTTTATGACAAGCTATAAAATGTGCAATCTTAGAGAATCTATCCACAACAACAAAAATAGAATTCCCTCCCCTTTTTAGTCCTAGGCAACCCAAAATAAAGTCCATAGAAATGTCAATCCAAGTTCTTTTTAAGAATAGCACGCAAAAGTGTTCCCAAAGTTCTATTGACAACTTCAGTTTGTCCATCCGTTTGAGGATGACAAGTAGTAGAAAACAACAATTTTGTGCCAAGTTTAGCCCATAAAGTCTTCCAAAAGTAACTCAAGAATTTAACATCGCGACCAGAAACAAAGTTCTAGGCATGCCAATGCAACCTAACGACTTCTCTAAAGAACAAATCCGCAATGTTTGAAGCATCATCGGTTTATGACAAGCTATAAAATGTGCCATCTTAGAGAATCTATCCACAACAACAAAAATAGAATCCCTCCCCTTCTTAGTCCTAGGACAACCCCAAATAAAGTCCATAGAAATTGTCAATCCAAGTTCTTTTAAGAATAGCACGTAAAAGTGATTCCCAAAGTTCTATTGACACTTCAGTTTGTCCATCCGTTTGAGGATGACAAGTAGTAGAAAACAACAATTTTGTGCAAGTTTTAGCCCATAAAGTCTTCCAAAAGTAACTCAAGAAATTTAACATCGCGACGAGAAAACAATTTCTAGGCAGCCATGCTTGCAACCCTACGACTTCATAAAGAACAAATCCGCAATGTTGAAGCATCATCGGTTTTATGACAAGCTAAAAAAATTGTGCCATCTTTGAGAATCTTCCACAACACACAAAAATAGAATCCTCCCCTTTAGTCCTAGGCAACCCAAAAAAAAGTCCAACAAATGTAAATCCAAGTTTATTTTAGAATAGCACGGCAAAAAGTGTTCCCAAAGTTCTAATTGACAACTTCAGTTTGTTCCATTCCTTTGAGGATGACAAGTTGTAGAAAACAACAATTTTGGGCCAAGTTTAGCCCATAAATTCTTCCAAAAGTAACTCAAGAATTTAACATCGCGACCAGAAACAATAGTCATAGGCATGCCATGCAACCTAACGACTTCTCTAAAAACAATCCGCAATGTTTTAACGCATCAATCGGTTTTATGACAAGCTATAAATGTGCCATCTTAGAGAATCTATCCACAACAACAAAAATAGAATCCCTCTCCCCTTCTTAGACTAGGCAACCCATAAATAAAGTCCATAGAAATGTCAATCCAAGTTCTTTTTAAGAATAGCACTCAAAAGTGTTCCTAAAGTTCTATTGACAACTTCAGTTTTTCCATCCGTGTGGGAGGATGACCACAGTAGTAGTATGGAAAAACACACAATTTTGTTTTGTCAAGTGTTAGCCCATAAAGTCTTTCCAGAAAGTAACTCAAGAATTTAACATCGCGACCAGAAGAAAACCATTAGTCCTAGGGCAGCCATGCAACCTAGCGACTTCTCTAAATAAAAAATCCGCGATGTTTGAAGCATCATCGATTTATGACAAGCTATTAAAATGTGCCCCATCTTAGAGAAATCTATTACACAACAACAAAAATGAATCCCTCCCCTTTTAGTTCTAGGCAAGACCAAAAATAAGTCCATTGATCGGTCATCTCACGGAATATATCAGGCCCCAACTCTGGTACATCAGAGATTTAATCCAATACAGAGGAGATCTGCATTTCTTTCCGTATAAAGTTTCGAACGGTGCCATCTCAATGCTAGGCTGATAGCTGTTGTTGTATGAAAACTCACACAACGGCAATGAATCTTGCCAACTAGTACCAAAATCTAGTACTACAGCTCTCAGCATATCCTCTAAAGTCTGGATAGTCCGCTCTGACTGTCCGTCTGTCTGAGGATGATAAGCAGTGCTCAGGTGTAAAGTCGTACCCAAAGCCTGCTGCAGGCTGTGCCAAAAGTGAGAAGTGAATCGTGGATCCCGATCTGATACGATCGACTTCGGCACACCGTGTAATCTGACGACCTCTCTGACATACAACTCTGCCATCTGATCGTGTCGATAGGTCATTCTGTACGGAATAAAGCACGCTGATTTGGTCAGTCTGTCTATCACAACCCAAATCGCATCACAGCCCCGCGAAGATCGAGGTAACTTCGTCACTAAGTCCATGGAAATGTGGTCCCATTTCCATTCAGGAACAGACAAACTCTGAATTAAAACACCGGGCTTCTTCCTCTCTGTCTTCACCTGCTGGCAATTCAGGCACTTAGACACAAATTCTGCAATGTCTGTCTTCATCTGCTTCCACCAGAATTGTGTCTTCAAGTCGTTGTACATCTTCCTGCCTCCAGGATGAATGCTGAACCGACTACAGTGTGCCTCTGACATGATCTGTCGTCTCAAATCTGAAACATCTGGCACTACTAGACGGTTATTCACATACAGAATAGAATCTCTAACCTGATATTTTGATATATGACCAGCTCTGACCATATCAATCGATCTCTGCACGCTCGGATCAGTTCTCTGTGCTTCTTTGATCCTCGAAATCAGATCTGGCTCAATCTGAATCGCAGCAGGTCGCAGCGGTCTACTCTCTGTATCAAATGTCAATCCAGACAAGCAACAATCTTCTACTAAATTTGATACACTTACCGTCGACAAGGAAAGAGCACATACCTTTCGACTCAAGGCGTCTGCTGCTGCATTCGACTTTCTTGGATGGTACTTGATCTCGCAATCAAAATCTTTCTGCAGATCAAGCCATCGTCGCTGCCTCATGTTCAACTCTGACTGAGAAAAGAGATACTTCAAGCTCTTATGATCGGAATAGATCTCAAATTTCTCGCCATACAGATAATGACGCCAGATCTTGAGTGCAAATACAATCGCCGCCAATTCAAGATCATGAATCGGATAACGGGTCTCGTGCGGCTTCAGCTGTCTAGAGGCGTACGCTATCACGTGCCCTCGCTGCATAAGAACACATCCAAGCCCTCTGTGAAATGCATCACAATATACAACGAACTCACCTGTACCTGAAGGAATCGTCAAGACAGGCGCACTAGTCAGCCTCTTTTTCAGCTCAACAAAACTGCTCTCACACTCTTCTGACCACACGAATGGCATGTTCTTCTGTGTCAACTGGGTAATCGGCTTCGCTATACTGGAGAAATCTCGTATAAAACGACGATAATACCCGGCTAGACCCATGAAACTGCGTATCTCCGGCACTGAAGTCGGTCTCGGCCAACTGATCACAGCCTCAACTTTACTCGGATCTACAGCAATACCCTCTCCAGATATAATATGCCCCAAGAAGACAACCTGTCGCAACCAGAATTCACACTTGGACAGTTTGGCATACAACTGCTCTTTTCTTAAAGTCTTCAATACGATCCTCAGATGATCTGCATGCTCAGTCAAACTTTTCGAATACACCAAAATATCATCGATAAACACAATTACAAACTCATCTAAATATCTCTGAAAAATGCGGTTCATCAAACTCATAAACACCGCTGGTGCATTCGTCAAACCGAAAGGCATAACAATAAACTCGTAATGCCCATACCTGGTTCGGAATGCAGTCTTCGGAATATCAACGTCTCTAACTCGGAGCTGATGATACCCTGATCTCAAATCAATCTTCGAGTATACCGAAGATCCTTGTAACTGATCAAACAGATCGTCGATGCGAGGCAAATGATACTTGTTCTTCACTGTTGCCTTATTCAGCTGCCTATAATCAATACACAGTCGCATCGAACCATCTTTCTTTCTAACGAAAAGCACCGGAGCACCCCAAGGTGATACACTGGGTCTGATATATCCCTTGGACAGAAGATCCTCCAACTGTGCTTTCAACTCTTTCAGCTCTATCGGTGCCATCCTATATGGAGCTCTCGAGATAGGAACACTGCCTGACACAAGATCAATGCTGAAATCAACCTCTCGAACTGGAGGCAACCCTGGAATTTCGTCAGGAAAAACATCTGCAAACTTGCAAACCACTGGCAAATCTGCCAATGCTGGGCTCGACTTCAGTAGATCTACTGAATATACGAGAAAGCCCTCTGCTCCTCTCTGAAGCAATCTACTCATAGTCAGAGCAGATACTAAGGGAATCCGAGATCTGGAACCCTTGCCGTAGAATTTCCACTCATCTGTCATGTCGGGTCTGAATCTGACAATCTTGTGGAAACAATCTACAGTGGCCCTGTACTTGGTCAACATGTCTATGCCAACTATACAGTCAAAATCAGCTAAACCAAGTACTACACAATCAAGATCAATCTCATGCCCCTCAAACTGAAGCATACAGTGTCTAACAGTAGTCACAGATATCAAACCACTTCCCAACGGAGAAGCTATAGACACTACCGTAGACATCGACTCAACAGGCAATGAATGTCTCAATGCTAAATGTTCAGATATGAATGTATGAGATGCCCCTGTGTCTATCAACACATATGCAGGATAACCGCAAAGAAAACAGTTACCTGTAATGACGTCATCTGGCGCCTCCTGCGCCTGCTCCTCTGTCAGGGCAAAAACACGTGCCTGCTGTCGGGGAGGCTGACTCACAGTCTGACTACCTCCTGGTCTCTGCTGGGTCTGTGTAGAGGGTGTCTGAAAGGGGTGTACAGAAGATGCCTGTCTCTCCATCTGTGGCGCTGGTGCTGATGATCCTGTGCTCTGGAATCGTTGTGCACCTCTCTGGGGACAAACTCTAGCGAAGTGTCCCTGTTGCCTACAGATGTTGCAGCGTCCCAGAACTCCTTGACACTGCTCCGTGGTATGTCGCCCTCCGCACGAACCACAGTATGCGCCACTATAATCTGACCCCTGACCTCTGTAATAGCCGAGCCCGGTGTACGGTACGATTTAAGTTTCGCTTGTTATTTGGGTTTTGTGATTAGATGATTGGTTGTGTTTTGGGCTATAGTATTATTGGTTATTTTTTTGTTGAGGTATTAGTTGGTGTTGATTGTTCGTTTCAGCGTGTCGGATCGAGTTTAATTGATTTATTACTGTTCATTGCCGTGAGTAGAGTGCACCCGCGCTCTTAGAGGAGTGCCCCCGCGGTGTACTATTCACCATTTTGGAAGTTGAAGGCCGTGAGGACACCGCACCCGCGGCAGTGCAAGGACCGCACCCGCGGTGAGACCGCACCCGCAGTAATTGTAGCACCGCACCCGCGGTGATCGTGCATGGAATTTTGTTGGATTGCCGTGAGCTTAGCGCACCCGCAGTGCTTGTGTGACCGCACCCGCGGTGTAAGTATGGGCGAGTTTTTAAGTGACTTTTTGGGAGTTGTTGGCCATACCTACCTTATCTTCTTTCCTTAATTTCCGATTTTCTCTCTTTTGGCAAGGGTTTTCATCCATTTCAATTGCTTCCCACCTTTGATTCTTGGCTTTGTTTCGATTTCCGACTTGAGATCGACGTTCTCCGTGGTATAAGGAAGCTTAGGTAAGTTTTTGGTGCGATTCTATTAAGGTTTTGAGTTAAGGGTTTACTTGGGCTTGATGTTTTGTTGGTTTAATGGATTATTTGACTTGTACTTGTGGATATAGAGTTGATTTTGTTGTTATTTATGGATTATTGTTGTAGGTGGTGTACCAAGAGCTAGGTTTGAGGTGTTCTATTGGGTTGTAAGTGGAATTTCATCCTTTTTGCTCACATGATATTATATGTATTGTGTTTTAAAGGTTTCAAAGTGTTATTCCCTTCAATTGATCCATTGTTATGTATTGATTTCATTGATTATCTATTGGAGGCATTGATGTCTCACTATTGTTAAAAAGGGAATACAAGTGATATTATGAGATTGCGAAACGACGGCTTTAAATGTTATTCAGAGTTCAAATGTTTTTATTGGATTGATTAATCATAGTCAGAGCATTGCATGCAATTAGATGATCATCGACCATAGGCTTTTATCCCCTCACAGTTATCGATTTATATCGATGGGATATTGGCAACCACAGTCATAGATACTATTGATATCAATCCAACCATAGAAAAGAGAAATACCATCGTATTGCTATCTATTGCTATTGCTACAGTTATTGCTATAGTATTCATGTTTCAGAGTTGATGGTATTTAGATTTCAAAGCCATGTTTTACAGAGTATACTATGTATCATTGCTATGTAGAGTTCCACTTGCTGAGTTTTTATACTCATTTCAGTTATTTTCATGTGATGCAGATAAGAGCGACCGACCAGGACAGTGATCGTGGATGGGGGTCATATGCATACACCGTTGGAAGGAGGATTATTTTGTATTATTTTGGGACATGATCATAAGAATGATTATTTTGTATTTTGTATGTCATTTGAATGATCATGTATTTATTTTTGTAAACATTTTATGAAATGTATTTTGAAACTCCTTCCATATTTTAAAGAAAAATTTTAAATTCCGCTGTGTATTTTATCGTTACGGGTCAGAGTGTCACATTTAGTGGTATCAGAGCGGTGTTCTTCGGACCAATGCATATGACTTCGTCTACTTTCAACTGTCCGGGTATGTTTTCTTGCATCTATCCATTGTTATATATATTGATTGGTGTCTTGTGAGCAATTGTAGAGTATGCCTCCTAAGCGTAAGGCGGCAGAGGGTCAGGATAGTTCTTCCTCGAGAGTTGTCGACGAGTTCGGCAAGTTGCTTAAGGAGCAAGCCAAAGTTCATAGCGATCAGATCCAGCAGTTGCTCCGATTGCAAGGAGCAGGTCAGGGTCGAGGCCAAGTGAGAGGTCAGGTTGCTCAGGCTGTTGGCACTGATGCCGTCTTTTCTGCTTTTAAGAGAATGGATCCACCGGAATTCGCAGGTAGCACCGATCCTCTAGTAGCTGTCGAGTGGGTCAAGGCGCTTGAAGCTATCTTCGATCATCTCCAGTATGAGGACAAAGACAGGATCAGTTGTGCTGTTTTCATGTTGGTTAAAGCTGCCCGCATTTGGTGGAATGCGACGAAGGTCAGTGTTACTGTTGCGACACTGAAGTGGTCTGAGTTTACGGACTTGTTCTACGACAAGTATTTTCCCGATGCACTTCGAGCGAGGAAGGTTACGGAGTTCTTGGAGCTTCGACAGGGGAGCATGGATGTTAGTCAGTATATTCTGAAGTTTGAAGAGGGTTGCCTATTTGCTCCGTATGTTGCATCCAATGATAAAGATAAAGGCGCTCATTTCATTCGAGGCCTTAGAGCTGAGATTCGTCGTGATATCAACATGTCCAAGGCCGTTACTTTCAAGGAGATTGTGTCCAAAGCATTGTTAGCCGAGCAGGATGAGAAGGACATCGCCAGGGAGAGGCAAGAGAGGCATCAAGCTGTTAATCAGAGAAGCCAGGGTTCTAATCAGAGGGGCAGGGATCGTTTCAAGGGCAAGGGCAAGATGGAGCCGAGTCCTAGACCATCGCCAGTTCCATTTGATCCCGAGAAGCCTTTGTGTCCAAAGTGTGGCAAGCATCATCGAGGAGAGTGCAGATTGGGCACTCATACTTGTTTTCGTTGTGGCACGGCAGGCCACGTTGCCAGAGATTGTCCACGAGGAGCTAGCCAAGGGAGAGTGCAGGGTCGTATCTTTTCGATGACCAAGGAAGGTATTAATCATGATTCTTCATTGATCTCTAGTACTATTTTGATTTCAGGCAGAGTAGCTACTACTTTGATTGATACTGGTGCTACTCATTCTTTTATGTCTGAATTATTTTTGAGATCTTTGGGTA